>NC_133722.1:4513612-4605138 GCF_048934315.1 Petromyzon marinus
AATCCCAACAGTCACGAAAGCTTTAAAATAAAAATGTAACAATAATCATAGTTGAGAATCGAAACACCTACTGTGGGGCCGGCCATAAATGACGTCACGCACCGGGTTGGGGGGGGGTTAGACATTTGTGACGATTGGTGACGATGGGGGGGGGGGGTGATTTGAGAAATGTGACGTCACATCAAAATGCGCAACTTTAAATAAATATAGACACAACACGTTCTACTTAATTAAATAGACTTTTTGATAAATGTTTTCTCCTACAACATCAGAGTGCAGCGCCACATTTAATACGCACTACAATGACGACAATAGTTTAAAGCGATTTGAAGCGTGTTTTATATATATATATTTTTGGGGGGGGGGGGGGACAGAGCTTTGTGGACGTCATATTTTCGGGGGGGGGGGTCTGACTTTTTGGTGACGCCGTGTGACGATGGGGGGGGGGGGAGGGGTCTAAAATCGCGTGACGTCATTTATGGACGGGCCCCTATGTATAGTGTAACATGGGGCGAGAGAGAGGGAGAGAGAGCGTGCGACGGTGGGAGGTTGAATCCCAAAGTTGAATCCGGTGCCGAGGCCAAGGAGGCGCGGGGAGAGTAAGATGCGTGATCGTCAGTGGATGAGGTGGAGTTTCGCGGACGAGGTGAGCCGGTTAGTGAGGTGAACGGCCGCGTGTCGGAGTTGTAAAGCCGTGAGTGTTAAATCCACGTGAAAATCGAGCTGCTGACGTGTTGCGTTCATTGTGTTCATTGTGCGCGTTCGCGTCAAGGCAGTCGGGCGTGGTGCTGCCCCTACCACCCATCGTCTTGTTGTGCCGTTCCGGCTTTCATATAGGGTGCTGCTACTCGCTAACAGCACTTGCCCCAACAGTCTGTGTCGGGCTATACGGGGATCTTTGTCTTTTGTTTTGCGCATTTACCGCCAACCTGGTCATGAGCAACGTGCTGATTTGCTGCTCCATTGAAATGGAATTTACTCCCTTGCTTGGGGGGGGGGGTAAAGATAACCCCACATGATTGGGCCTTTCCAGTTCCCTGTTGGAGGCTGTCCATAAATGACGTCACGCACCTGGGGTGGGGGGGGGGGTCAGACATTTGTGACGATGTGTAACGAGGGGGGGGGGAGTTTGAGAAATGTGACGTCACATCAAAATGTGCAACTTTAAATAAATATAGACAACACGTTCTACTTATATTCTTGGTTCTTTCGGTAAAGTCACGTTGAAGGAAACAATAAAATAATAAAAATATGTAAAAACAATACAATTCTCACGACGTTTTTATATATATTTTATTATTTTCCTTCAACGTGACTTTACCGAAAGAGCCAAGAATATGAATCACTGCAGTCACGAAAGCTTTAAATCAAAACGTTCTACTTAATTGAATAGACTTTTTAATAAATGTTTTCTCCTACAACATCAGAGTGCAGCGCCACATTAAATACGCACTACAGATGGCAATAGTTTAAAGCGATTTGAACGATGTTTTATATTTTTTATTGGGGGGGGCAGAGCTTTGTGACGTCATATTTAATGGGGGGGGGGGTCTGACTTTTTTGTTACGCCGTGTGGACGATGGGGGGGGGGGGGGGGGTGTGGGTCAAAAATCGTCCAAAAAGCGTGACGTCATTTATGAACGGCCCCTTGACAAACACCGATGGCACAATCGGGATATAAAATTTGGGGATTAAAAAAAAAACCCCATTACGAGCGCCGATTGCAACACGGAGTATAATGGGGAAGGGAAATAAAATATGAATTTGCCCTTCACCGGTCTAGCGATTTTGTTCCCGCCTCTTCGTTGTTGCTGGACATGAATTTATTAATTTATCGGCGTTCACACGTGCGGTCGATCGCCAGGTCGCGCCTTGGTGGGAAAAAGTGTGGGTACTCGGTGGCGCGGGGGAGCAATTGCAGTGCTGCGCCTTTACCTCCGCACGTTTCTGAACATCCTACATGAGCCCCCGCGCCTCTCCCCACAATGCTAATGCTGCTGCCTCCCCTTGCTCCGCCGCCTGAACCTATCGCGCAACTCATTAGCGGCGCACCGGCCGCTATTATCGACTGTTACCCGATGTGAACCCATTAACCCGAGGGAGCCTACCCCGAGCCTGTTCCCCACCCCCAGAACAGCACGTGACGAATGGGGCTGGCTGTCCGTGTGCGTTTCGCGGGGCAACGGCAGCGTGTTGGTTAGCTCGGTGCGCTGCCCAACCCCCGGCGCTACCGGAGTTTGATTCCCGATCACGGCCACCAACACCGGTAACGATGACCTGAACTGGTTCGCGAGCCTTCCCCCCCCCCCCCCCCCCCCCCCCCCCCCCCACTTGGTTCGCCTTGGCCTGGTGCGATGCGTAAACATCGCCGCTTGGGAGTCAAAGCTGGGGCCCGGGATCGGTGCCGGTCGCGTGCCATGCCGGCCTTCGTAGGCGCTACTCGCGATGAGCACTATGTCCCGAAAGTGACCGTGTTTCTGTCTCTGTGCCCGGCCACCACCACCCCCACCACCACCCCCGACCCTTGCGGTCCGCCCCCCCCCCCCCCCCCCCCCTCCAGCGCGTCGCGATGGCCGCCGAGTGCCCCGCGCCGTCTCCGCCGCCGAGCGTTCCGTTCCCGCGCCTCGAGCCACTGCTGCAGAAGTTCGTGAAGGTGGCCATCCCCACCGACGCACAGCGCCTCGACAAGCACCGGCTCAACGTGGAGAGGGTGCCCCGCCGACCCCCGACCCCGCGCTCAATCACAACCCACAACTTTAACAAGAACCCTTTGGCCTCTTGACCGCGAAGACCTCTTGACCGTGACCTTTGCCCGCGTGCCGCGTGCAGCTGTGCCGGCAGTGCGAGTGGGACCGGCTTCACCAGGAGCAGGTGAACGCTCGGCGCACGGTGCAGGTGAGAACTCCTCGCCGTTGTCGTCGGCCACGATCTATCCACCGCTGGTGGAAAGGGGCCTCCACAATACCTGGTGTTTGGTCTCCTCTTCCACGCCGACCAGACGTGTTGGAAGAGGTTTGCGTGCCCATACTTTTAACACGTCGGCTTTTTCGCGACCAATATTATTTATAATAAAACGTTTTTTTGGGTGAGATCGCGTTGTTTATAAATGTGGCATAGCCCTCCATCGCCCGACACGGCCCAATCGGCAAAAAAGTGTCACGTTGACAAAAGACAAAATAGTTCACTACTTTAGCCCACCGGTGTGTTGAAGAGTGAATCCACTGATGTAGTGAACTATTTTGTCTTTTTTTACCGATTGGCCATGTCGGGTGGTGGAGGGTTACGACACATTTATAAATAACGCGCTCTAACCCAAAAATCTTTATTTATGGACCCATACCCCACCGCACGTGATCACAGACTGCGGTTGCACAAATTTATGAAGCTGGGGGGCGGGGGGGGTGGGGATTTAAGAAACCCGCACCATTGTTTCAATTGGCCTTGCCGGGAGATTGATTTGAAACGGAAGCCCCTGGATTGCAAGTCCAGTGCGCTGAACCTTAACCCCCCCCACTGTGGCAGCTCCCTAATCGGGATAAACTTTGTGGGGCGGGGGGGGGGGGCGGGGGGAGATGAAAGAACGTAAATGGAGAAATTGACGAGAGCGGGAAAATCCCAACCGTCTCTGTGTGCGCGGCATGGCGCAGCAACTGCTGATGAACGTGCGGGAGGTGGAGAAGCTGCGGGGAGCTGGTGGTGCCGGGCGACGGGCTGGTGTTCGAGCGGACGGTGCGGCCCGCGCGGCGCGAGGCCGGGCTCACCGTCACCCTCCTGCTGGCGCTGGGGGGCGGAGGGGCCCCCAGGTGAGTGCCGCTCGGAGTCCTGCCCGGTTTACACGGCGCTTCCCGGCCCACGGTGTGCTTGGCGGGAGAGTGTTTTGCTGCGGGTCGGATAGCGCGAGAAACGGGGGAGGCGTGCCTCCGCCTCTGTTCCCCGCGTGCCGCTCGGACGCGAGGTGACGGGCGAGGCTCGTCGGCATCGTCGGGCGCGTCGGGCTGGGTGTGTGGCGCGTCAGGGGTTTTCCCGCCTTCGGGGGGAGGCATGATTGTGGGGGGGGGGGCGGCCACGTGATCGACCGCGTGCGGAGTGGACGATCGATCATCGCGGCGGACGACGGCTCCGTCGTGACTCCGCAGGTTCCCGCGGAGCGGGGAGCGGCGCCGAGGGGGGACAGCAGCTGCCGTCGGCGGGGAGACCGCATGTTCACCAGCTGCCCGTCGCCGGGCGAGTTTGCCGGCTACGCGGAGCGGCGTCGCTTCTCCTCCTCGGCCGCCGCGGAGGAGCTGGGACCGCAGAGCCTCCCCGTTGAGTGTGCGTGAGCGGGGGACGCCTGTGCCCGTCCACGACCCTTTCTCACTGCGTTCGTCCGCACCGCACTGGGCCAAGCCGGGTCCGGCATGGCTCGGGAAGAAGCGCCATGGTTGTGTTTGCACCGCAGAAAGCCGAGCTTGTGCTGCCCGCCACTGCCGCACGCGGAAAACGATGTCGATAGGCGGCGCTGGCCTTTAACCCCCGGATGATGCCAGTGGACAAAGAGCAGTCTCTGTGTTACTGTCAGGATCATTATTCATTTATTATTGCTCTGCTTGTTTATCCAGAAAAGCCTCGGTCTCCCATACGGTTTTTTTGCAGTCGAGGGCAATGTTGCTGTTGTGCGATTGAGTAATTTTTTTAGGCAACACCAGTTATAGTCTTGGTTCTTTCGGTAAAGTCACGTAAATAGAAGACAAAATAGAAAAAATACAAATATAAAATAACATTCAAATAAAAAATATTTTTTTTTTATAATTAAAGCAAACAAACCCACAATAAAAATAGTAAAATTAAAAAAATATAACATTTTAAAATGAAAATTTAAAATAAATAGAAAATAATTATTTTCAATTTATATTCTTGGTTCATTCGGTAAAGTAACGTAGAAGGGAAACAATAAAATAATAAAAATATAAAACAATAAAATTATCACGACGTTTCGACTGCAACACAAGCAATCATCATCAGGTGTGAAAACCACAGCAAGAACATTTTTTAAAAGTGGCGTTTTTTTAACATTAGCACCACGGAGAGCGATTTGACAGTTTGTTCAGATGGACGAGTCCATCTATGTTCGGAAAAGAGGAGGGGGGAGATGAAAATAATGGATGCAGTCTGAAAGCCACCGTAAGCGTGAACAATCAATTAAGACCCGAAATGGTTTATCAAATCCTTCCAATGATTGCTAAGCCAGAATCCATCTTCTCGGTTGAAATTGTCTGTGTTTGTATATGTGGATAGCCTCATGAACGAATCTCTCATGGTAGCCAGATGGCTTGCAGATAACCTCTGTCTTGGAGAAGTCAATGTCATGTGAGCCTACTGAATTATAACAGTGATCTGCCACGGCCGAGGTTTTGGTCCTACCGTGTTTTAGGTCTGCTTTGTGTTCACGGATGCGGTCCGAGACATGTCGTTTGGTTTCTCCAATGTAACTACTACCAAAGAGGCAACTTCGTTTGTAGACGCCAGGGTACTGTATGTCCGGAATCACATCTTTTACAGACGGAACCAGATCACGGATTTTATGTAATGTGTTGAATCGGACCTGGATCTTGTGTTTATTCAAGATTGTGGAGATCTTTTTTGTGATCCCAGCAATGTAGGGTAAAGTGATGGTTTTGAATGGCTCAAGAGGGTCCTTCATGGTTGGAGTGATAGCTTTGCGGATTGTGTAGTCGGAGTAACCATTAGCCTTAAGAGCTTGGTGTACGTGCTTGAGTTCACTGGCTGTGTGTTCCTGATCGGATATGCATGGTGTAGAGTCTTGATGAGGGAATTCTTCTGGGATGGATGGTGGTGGGAATCCGGTTTCAGGTAAGCATCCGTATGGGTAGCTTTCCTGTAGACAGTGGCTCATTGAACCGTCAGGTCTCTTTTTATTAGGACATCCAACAAAGGTAGCTTGCCATCTTTTTCGACTTCCATGGTAAATCTTATGGCTGGGTGTATGGAATTCATGTGGTCGAGGAATTGGTCTAGAGCAGGCCGGCCATGTGGCCAGATGATAAAAGTGTCATCCACGTACCTCTTCCATAAAGTTGGGCGCAGAGTGGCAGTCTGGATGGCGTCAGTCTCAAATTTCTCCATGAAAATGTTCACTACAACCGGAGATAGCGGGGAGCCCATTGGGGTGCCCTCAGTTTGTTTGTAGAAAGTTCCATTCCAAGTGAAGTATGTATTGGTTAAGCAGTGTCTCACCAGGGAGGGTACCTCAGTGTTTAGTCCTTGATGAACCAAGTCTTCAATGATTGCGATGTCAGGTACAGGGACTTTGGTGAATAAGGAAACTACATCAAAACTGACAAGCAGGTCGTCTGGGGACAGGGAAATACCCTTGATTGTCGATACCAGGTGAGTAGAATTTTGTACCGCAGAGGTGGTTTTTCCAGTGAAAGGCCGCAGGATTTCAGACAGAAAACGAGCCAGTTTGTAGGTGGGGAAGTTGATAGTAGAGACTATGGGACGAAGGGGTGTATCTACTTTGTATTTTTTTGGTAAGCCGTATAATCTTGGTGGCCTGGCAGCAGAAGGTTTCAACGAGAACTGATTGTCTTCTTGGTTCTTTCGGTAAAGTCACGTAGAATGAGGATAAAATAAAAAATTCTCACGACGTTTCGGAGGCAACACAAGCTTCCGTCTTCAGGTGGGACAGTCACAGCAAGATCGCTGAGAATTTTTATTATTATTTTATCCCCATTCTACGTGACTTTACTGAAAGAACCAAGAAGATGAATCCTTGCAGTCACGAAAGCTTTAAATCGACAACTGTTTGGTTTGATTAATTAATGCGCTTGAATCAGAAGTTGGTTTGTATGACGAGGCTGTTGGTTTTCCTTCTCCGTGACTTTACCGAAAGAACCAAGAATATGACTTCCTGCAGTCACGAAAGCTTTAAATCAATTTATTTTTAATTCGATTTAACTTTTTACATTTTTATTGTGGGTTTTTAGCTTTTATGATTTTCAATGTAATTTTTGTATTTCATTTGAAAGATTTTTTTTGTTTTCTATTTACGTGACTTTACCGAAAGAAGCAAGAATATTAATTTCCTGCAGTCACGAAAGTTTGAAGTCAAAACACCAGAAGGACATGAACTCCACGTATTAATGCACCCGAGTAGGGAATCGAACCCAGGTCCTCTTTACTGTGTCAACACTGCGCCTCCCTGCTGACCTCGAGTCTCGACCTGTTCAAGAAGAGTTGTGCACGTTTACAAAATCGCAATGCTAATTGCAAGTTGTCTTTTAGTTAAAGAGAACCCAATGTCGAAGTTCGAGGCGGGGCCAAGGGAGGAGGGCGACGCCCCGAGGCCGCCCCTGCCGGAGAGGCCACAGGGCCACGCTGCGTCCGAGTCTTGGACCACTCTGCGGCTGGTGAGGAACCCTTCCACGTGACTCGCAGCAAGAGGCTCGCTGAACTCGCTCAACTTACCCGCTCGGTGACAAAACGGCACCCGCCCACTCGCTCGCTTAACCACCACACTGCAGGGTACAACGCTCACTCGCACACCCACCCACTCGCTCGCTTAACCACCACACTGCAGGTTACAACGCTCACTCGCACACCCACCCACTCGCTCGCTTAACCACCACATTGCAGGGTACAACGCTCACTCGCACACCCACTCGCACACCCACTCGCTCACTTAACCACCACACTGCAGGTTACAACGCTCACTCGCACACCCACCCACTCGCTCGCTTAACCACCACACTGCAGGTTACAACGTTCACTCGCACACCCACCCACCCGCTCGCACACCCACTCGCTCGCTTAACCACCACACTGCAGGTTACAACGCTCACTCGCACACCCACCCACCCGCTCACACACCCACTCGCTCGCTTAACCACCACACTGCAGGTTACAACGCTCACTCGCACACCCACCCACCCGCTCGCACACCCACTCGCTCGCTTAACCACCACACTGCAGGTTACAACGCTCACTCGCACACCCACCCACTCGCACACCCACACGCTCGCTCGCTTAACCACCACACTGCAGGTTACAATGCTCACTCGCACACCCACCCACTCGCACACCCACTCGCACACCCACTCACTCGCTCGCTTAACCACCACACTGCAGGTCACCTCCCTTTCTCTTTCCACCCCTTGCCCTCACACTGCTCCACTCTACAAATTCCCTCCCATCATCGTCGTCTTTCCCCCAAGCTCTCAATAAAAAAAAAAAACCCTCGCTCAATTCAAGGAACCCGTTAATCTCATCTTCTTTTACAACTCCAGTGCTGTTTGTTGCTGGCCGCTTCTGCTTTTGGGCCTCCTGTGCTCCGCAACCGTGGAGACGATCACACGCTGTCTGATCGGTGCTCATGTGTGTGTGTGTTTTGGGGATTCATCTTTGGCAGGATTTGGAGGAGCTCTTGGAGCTGCTTCACGACAAGCAAGTCCGTTTGCCATCGGTGAGTTTACACACAAAGATAAAGATCCCCCGTATAGCCTTAACAAACTGTTGGGGCAAGTGCTGTTAGCCAGCACCTCTGAAGACCGCACCATTGAATATTCCCAGCAAAGGAGCGCCTGTACTGGCATGCCTGAAGGGATGGCCACACATGAGCTCTTCTTATGAGTTTGTGGTCTAGACAAGGCCTCATGAGAATGTTGTACGTGCAGTGTGTGGTGCTGGTTGTGGCATGGCACGCATGGCATGTGGATGGGGAGTCCTGGATCCCAGCTGTCTGAGCAGCACAGCTGTGCGTGGTGTGCTATTTATACTGTCACCCATCCTCTCAACTCAACCACCCATCCACCGAATTCACTATCTCGCACCCACCCAGCCACTCTAATCTATGGGACTTGTAACCGTTTGAATAGCTTCAGTCCATCGTCTTACTACATTTGATCGATCCCCCCCCACCCCTGCACCCCCCCCCCCAACCCGTGTTCCTCCCACGCCCCCTTCACCCACCCCTGCCCCCAACACCCAGGGAATCCTGAGGAGAAGAGCAGGAGGTGGTGGTGGCACAGAGGGAACGGGCCGGCCCGGGCGGAGCGGCGAGGGCGACAGCGTGCGGGACCTGGCCATGGTGCGTCGCCACTCCGTGGCACCGTTTTAAGGGGGGGGGGGGTGTGTAAATTTATCGGGTTCCTCATGGGGTGGGGTGCGTGGGTGTCTGAGCCTCCGCGGGTGTCCGCTCGAGTACACGGTTTCTCCTGAGAGTTGCGGGGCTCCGCTGGGTAAATTGGGCATCCGTAGTGCCGATGGCATCACCGCCGCGGCGGCGGCTAGCGGGAGCTGACGTTGGTTCTCCCGCGACGCAGGTGGCGGCGTGGCCCATGGCCGGGGCTCTCATCGGCGGCGTCGTGGCCGGGCCCCTCGGCTTCCTCACCGGACTCAAAGTGGCCGCCATCGCGGCCGCCATCAGCGGAAGCCTCATCGGCTTCACGGGCGGAACGATCATCCAGAAGTGGAAGGAAAGGCGGCGCGAAAGGAGGCAGGAGCGGGAGAAGCGGGACTAGTGATGCTCCCACGTGGCCGCCCCGTGGGGGGGGCTGTACGTCAGCCCCCCCCGACACTCCTTTTTTTTGGCAGTGCTGGTCCTGGAGAAGTTTTTTTTTCTTAATGTCGAGGTTGACTGACGTGACCCGGGTGGGCTTGGGGCTGCCGAGGGCTCCTCCGGCGTTGCGTCAGGAGCCTGTGGTCTCGGCCTGGCCACCCGGGGACTGCACCAAAACCATCGCTCTCTCTCTTTGACCCCTGCACTTAGTTTGGCTCCATTCCACCTCCTGTGATTCCTGAGAAATAAAACAACGGTGTGACCGTCGTCCAACAACTGGCGATGTTCCCTGTGCCAGGCGAGGTAGCCGGCCATGCCCCCTGCGGTGCGCTAGGCACACGGGGCAAATTATGTTTTCCTAGGAGGCTAGGGTTTGTTTTGCTGCTTGGGGGGGGGGGGCGTGCACTTTGTGGAGGTCTGAAGGGAGATGCGAAGTAAAGCGATGGGAGTTGCGGAGGTGTTTGGGGCACGCGCTGTTATGAATGTTAAGTTATTGATGTTGTTGTTGATGGTCTCGGCCCAGTCACCAATGACTGCACAAAAGTAACGGTTTTTTTTTTTTGCACATTGGGCTCGTGACGAGCACGTGATGTTGCTGTGGAGATTACGAGTTACAAAATAAACGAGCAAAGGCGTCACTTTGGCCTCCTTCCCCGCGAACGGGTCCCGTGGCAGCCGCACCCCCTGCTGGGCACGGCATCCTTGCAAGCGGCACCCAACAAGGCTTTGCTCGCGGCCACCTCTTCCCCCCCACCCTCCAAGTTGCTTCACACCATCCTGTGGTGGCACAACCTTGCACTCTCCCTGCTACTGCAACGAGCGAAGCGGCCACAAAAGAAGAAGAATCTGTCGCTTAAAAACAATAAAATAAGTCATTTTATTCACGGAGTACCTTCCCCCCACCCCCTCCACCCCGCCCCCCCCCTACTGCCCCCACCCACCCATTACCCCTCCCACCGTGCCTTACCCAAAGATTATCTAGAGGTTGAGTTCTGCTGCTACAGAAACTCTTGAGAATCATCTACCACCCATGGAGCTCCCACCCCCCACCCCCCCACCCCCCCCCCCCAAGGAATATTTCACTGGGATTTGACCAAAGCCCGCAGGTTGGAACATCCGCGGATCGCCGCCGCTGCCGCGGTGAAGGCACGCGAAGACGGCACCGCGTGTCCACCCGCGCATTCCTCGGCTCCCGAAGATGATGTCGCAGCATCATCAACGCCGCGTCGTCATTTACGCAAACGCCGCTTCGTTGCGTCTACGCCGTCTGTTAAAGTCGCCGGCTTTCGTAACATCACATACAAGCAGTCGCGAGCGTCGTCAAGATGGGCAAGGAAGTAATGAAACGACTTCAGCAGGCAATTCTCCTTCCACCACCCCCCCACACACACACACACACATCCGTCCTTCCACGTGAAACACACAATATTTACACATGCCCCCCATCAGCCTTCCGAAGCAATGCTGCCGAAATGCAGCACTCCCACCAGACAGACGGCCGCGTGGGGCGTGTAACTTTTTGCACGCTCATGCGGAGAGGACGGAGGTGTGGAACGGGCAGAATCTGCTCGCGTGCGCGTGGTGGTAATGCCGTGACCATCGCAGGCCACGCTCGCCACCGGCGCACGATCGCTCCCCCATCGCCGTCTGGCCGCCAAACGCCATCGGATTTTTTTTTTAGTTAGTTGTCCTTACGCCGGAACGTCCGATTAGCACGGCTTGCCTACGGACGGTGCGAAAGACGTTCTACATACACAAGTGACAGATGCCAACACGGCTAACTGTGGACATCGCCATCGCAGCGATTTGTTCACAGTGGGAGCGAGCCGCGTGCCTGGCGAGGGTCACTCTCGCCACGGCGAACGGCGGGCGCCCCCCCCCCCCCCCAGGGAAAACGGAGCCGGAACATCTCGGGGTGACGCGAGAGGGACGCTAAAAACGAATGACTTCACTCGCCAGAAAACACACAGTAACACCCCCTCCCCCACCGACACGTACACGACAAAGACACAAACCGAGCTCCCCGTGCGAGCTAGGGCAGCCTGAGACACCCCCCATCACCACCCACGACGTCGTCATCCGAACGGCCCCCCCCCCCCCCCCGCTGAGTCACACGACTCGGGGGGGGGGAGGGGCGAGCGCGCTGAGCGATCTCCGCGTGCTGCAGAAGAGGTTCGCGGTTCGAATCCAGCGGCCGTCCCGCCTGGCGTCTGCTATTAACTTTGGGGGTGGGGGCTGCCGGGGCCTTCTGAAAGAGGCGCCGGGGACAGGGCGGGGCTGTGCTGGGTGAACGACGACGATCAGCGGGGGCGGCCCCCGCGCGATCCCCGTCTCATCTCGTTTCGGGAGTCGATTTGGAATCCACTGGGAGGCAGCGGCACGGCCGCACGGGATCACGGGGACTGGGGGGTGGGGGCCAGGTGGCTCCTGTTGGGGGGGGGGGGGGTGGGGAGCTGCCCCCCCTCCCCACCCCTCTTCCCCCCCGGGAGAGGGGGGGAGGGTGTACGCGGGCAACTCTGCAAATCGTCCAAAGGAACTTTTATTTTGCAGTCGACGAGGAAGTTCTTCAAGAAATCAGGACAAAGCTGTAATCATCAACTCGAGGCAGGCCCATCACGGTGGCTGTCCCACGATCTCCTCCTCCACCCCCCCCACGCGTCAATTTGAACGCAACGTCGCACCAGGTTGCCCGTTTACAACGGAGTCGACCTACACGGGAGGGGGGTCTGTGGGGGCCCGGGGCAGTTCCAGACGTCCCGTATCAGGAATGCTCGCCGAGGCTTGGCAGCGGGGACCCAGGGGGGGTTCGAGCATGGAACGCGACCTGGCCGGCCAACAGTGGAATCGTCAAATCGTCAGCGTTGGGGGGGGGGGTCAGAGGTCGGGGCTGGGGTCGGATTGACCGGCCCGGTTCGCTAAAAATGCCCGGAAGTACGCCAGCGTTGGTTCGAGCAGAGCACTGGCTCTCTGTTGACGTCGAAGCCGAGTGTCGAAATCGGTCCAGCGTTGCGTTTGCATTGAACCAAATGCTGCCGATTGGATTGTACTCCCAGAAGGCCGTGTAGTAGCTGGATCGGATGTGTACAAAAATATACTTCGGGTTTTTTTTTGTAATGCGGGGAGCAAGATTTGTGAAGGAGAATTGTCGACGTGTTTGTCTAAGTATACGTCTCATAGACGCCACCACCGCTATTTACACCACCCACCAACACCAGCCCCCTCACCACCAACTCACCACCCACCCACCCACTCACCACCCACCACACCAGCCCCTCACCACCCACCCACTCACTCGCCACACACCCACACACACCACCCACACACCACTCTGTCCAAGCACAGCTCGCAACGCTTCAGCTCAAATGGTCACTTTGCTTCCTTTTCAATGAACGGTCAAAAACGAACGGACACTCGACGTTCAACGGAACCTGCCCCCGGCACGCGGGGCACGTGGCTCTGTGTCGAGGAGGTGGTGGGGGGGGGGGGGGTGACTCAACCCGACCCCCCCCCCTCCTCCTCGACCGCACAACTCAGTCGCCGCGGCTGCTTTGTCCACGTCCGAGCGAGGGGAGCACCGAGGACCGTGGCGACCTCCTCCGCCAGTCGCCGTGACGATGGAACGCGTCGCTCGGAGATCGCCACCCGACAGGGGGGGCCGGGGGGGGGGGCGGTGGGGAGGGGGCAGGGGGAGGAGGGGGGGGGGGGAGTCCGTTCTCCACTGTGAGTGGCGAGCAACTGGTCGCCACAGACGCGTCCAACCTCGTGCGTGCAGCCAAGGGCTCAATTTGGGTCACTGGGTAATTTCCGGGTCGCTGGCTGGCACGTGCGTGCGTGCGGTGCGTGCGTGCGGCAGCCACGGACGGCGGTGGGAGGTATACACGATGCGGCGTGCCGGGTTTCCGGCTGAAATCAAGCGCTGGCCGCGCGATCCGAATCGACGCGGCTCTTTGCAGAGCTCCCGGAGGAGGTCCCGGCGCGCGCGGCGAAACGTCGGGACGTCGCGCCGAGCAGCGGCAAACAACGCGGAAACGCGCGGTCACGTGTTGTCGCACGTGGCAGCGTGGTCACGTGCTAGCACTCGTGGCAGCACGGTCGTGCGTTCACGCGACAGCGCAAGCGGGAGTGCGGTCACGTGTTCACGCACGAGGGCACGTGGCAGCGTGGTCACGTGTTCACGCACGAGTGCACGTGGCAGCGTGGTCACGTGTTCACGCACGAGTGCACGTGGCAGTGTGGTCACGTGTTAATGCGGTCACGCCGTAACTTGCTGTCAACCGGGAAACCCACAAGTGCCAACCCTCTTTAAAGATCAACATGACCCATCGTCATCGTCGTCGTCGTCATCCCTTGGCACTTGATGAGGTGCCTGGTGACAGCAGTCAGAGTCAACAGTGGATGTGGGGTTGTGCTGCGGTTGTGTCCCGGCGCCACGTGCCCTTTTCGGCGCGATGCCCGACGTTTCGCTCCGCGTGCCCGGGAGCTTCTTCAGGAGCTCCCGGCCCCTGCGGCGAAACGCCGGAGGTTGCGCTGAACACGCGGCCACGGCACGGCGCAAGAGAAGACGCAGAGCCGGCTGCTGCTGACGACGCCGTTGGCGACGACGCCGTTGGAGACGACGCTGCTGCTGACGACGCTGCTGCTGATGACGCCGTTGGCGACGACGCCGTTGGCGACGACGCCGCTGGCGACGACGCCGTTGACAACGACGCCGCTGGCGACGACGCCGTTGGCGCTGCTGCCACTGTTGCTGTTTACGACCAACCTCCCACGTTCCTTTCCGTCCATCGAGCGGGGAGAGCGCTTTCTAGTTTTCCGGGCTTGGCTGCTCGCAGCTGATGCTGGTCGGACCAACCCAGGCCGGGTGGGGTCTCGTCAGCACGCTGGCGGCGGACACGTGAGCGGGCCGATGGCAAGAGTCTGCCGGCCGCGACGGGCGAGCGGCTCCGTCCGTCCCGGCGACGAAAGCGGGGGGACGAAGATCCACGCTCGATCCACGCTCGGCCGGCGAGGGGCTCCGCCCGCCCGCTCGCCGGCTCTGTCGCCCGCGGGGGAGGCGAGTGAGCGGAGTGAGCGGCGGTGAGACCCGGAGATCGTCCGGGCGAGGACCGCAGCCTTGACGGTCAACGACGACCGAGGTGATGGCGATTGTGGTGGCGATGACGATGATGGTGGGGCGATGATTGTGGTGGCGATGACGATGATGGTGGGGCGCGATGATTGTGGCGGTGGACGCGATGGCGATGGTGGTGGGCACCGCACGGGAAGGAGACTCGTGGGTAAACCGCCCGGCGTCGCCGCTCACCCCGCAACCCTCCAAGGGACTCCTCCCTAAGCGCCATGCTCGGCAAAGCCGCCCTCCGCGCCGGCCATGTGGCGTCTCACGACCCTGGCCGCTCTGGGGATCGAGACTCTCCCCCCCCCCCCCCCCCCCCGGGCCGACTGAGTTGTTCCCCCGGGCCAAACAACGTCCCCTCGAATCTCTCCAACGCGGCTTTGTGACGGCCGGGAGGACCCCGCCGACCAACCAACCCGGGCGGTGGAACGGCGACTTTTCCAGCCCGACCCTCAACCCCAACGACGCCGCTACTTATGCACCTCTTCATCGTCGTCGTCGTCGTCGTCGTCGTCGTCGTCGTCGCCGTGACCATTCTAACGCCATAACCTCGCGCGACCTTGTAAACGCAGACATAACACCCTGCCGGGAACATCGATGGGAAGACCCAAACCGGAGAAACGAGTGGGAAGCCTTTGCCAGCGATCTGCGACTCCCTCCTCCTCCCCCCCCCCTCCTCTCCCCCCCCCCCCTCCTCCCCGTGGCGCGAGCCTCCCAGCGACGGGACGGTACACCCACCCACGTGACGCACCCGGGGAAGCGTCCGGCTGTCCGGCACGGGATGGAAGTAAAGATCCTCGGAAGCCCGGAGTGACTCCCCCCCCCACCCCAACCTACCCCCCCCCCCCTCTCATAGCTCTCTGAACGTGCCCGGATCTCTCCGAGATGAAGATTCATTCCGCGGATTTCCACCCAGGGAAACGCGTGATAGTGATTGTAGCCCCCCCCCCCCCCTCAATCGCGCCACTGCTGCCACTCGCAAAAACAGCTGTGGGGCTTCCGAGGATAGTTCCCCGTGGCGGTGTGGATTGGCGGTGTGGGTGGCGGTGTGGGTGGCGGTGTGGGTGGTGGTGTGGGTGGCGGTGTGGGTAGCGGTGCGGGTGGAGGTGAGGGTGGAGGTGAGGGTGGCGGTGCGGGTGAGGGTGGCGGTGAGGACGGGGGTGGTGTTGGTGGCGGTGGTGGGAGCCCTTGGGGGCAGTTTGTTGACGGTGAGCAAGGGGTGAGGAGGGCAAGCCGAGGGGTCAGGACAGCGGGAGGTCAGCGAGAGGTGAGGCAGGTTGAAGTGACGTGACCGGGAGGTAAGGGGAAGGGAGGAGAGCGGTGCGGCGAGTGGCGAGCGAGGTGGTGGGGGCGTCTCAGAGCTCGTCGCGGTCTCTCTTGAGGATGGTGTAGCGTCGGTCGCTGGGGGCCAGCTTCTGGAACGAGCTCTCTGGGGGGTCGCTGGACTCCACCACAAACTACACGGGGAGGGGACGGCGGGAGGGGGGGGGGCACAGGGAGTGGCGGGCGGGGTGGGGGGGGCAGAGCAACCACGTGATGCTGTGTCTATATGACCATGCACAACGCTGCGTCACTGTGTGTGTACCTCTGTCAGAGTGAGTGTGTGTGTGTGTGTCCCCTCACCTGCTCCTCGACCACCTGTGTCGGATCGGGACCGTGGTGGAATTCCCGGTGCAGCTTTCCCGAGTGTAGGTCCAGCACAAACTGCCTCAGCTTGCCGGGCACCCTGTGGTGCACACACAGACAAAGGTCCCCTCGTGTAGCTCACAAGGACCCGCCGGGGCAAGCGCTGTCGGCCAGCGCCCCGGTGAGGCCGGAACGGCGCACGAGATGCTGGCGCGGCCGGAGCCGAGCCCGGCCGCCTTTGTCTCCCCGGTGGCGAAGTTACCAACGCACCAGGCACTGATTAAAGACCGAGTCGCCCTAGGAGAGGCCTTGGCTCGGATCAGATATTAACAACCGATGTCGACCGGGTTCGTAGCACAGTGCGCAAACCACTACGCTACCGCTCCAAAGGTAAAGGATGCCCTGTGTATATACTTCAACAGCCTGTTGGGGAAAGTGCTGTGAGCAATCGCCTATTCAGGCCGGCATGTCCACACTGTGCACAAGACAGACAGCTTGACAGATACAGGCGGACAATCGCAGTCGGACAAACATGATGAGCGAGCATGCGAGTGAGTGAATGAGTATGCGTGTAAGTGAGCGAGGTTGGGAGCGAACACGTGTGCGAGTGAATCGTGAACGAATGAGTTAGTGAGTTAGTGGCCGTGCGGGTGAGTGAGTAAGGGAGTGAACCGTGAGTGAGTGAACACTTGAGCGAGTGTACCGTGAGCGAGCAACTAAGGGACTGAGTGTGCAAGTGAGTGCACGAATAAGTTAGTGAATTAGTGGCCGTGCGGGTGAGCGAGCGGGCGAGTGAGCGAGCGGGTGAGTGAGCGGGCGAGTGAGCGGGCGAGTGAGCGGGCGGGCGTGCCAGCGTTGCGGGTACTCACATCATGTCGTTCACGTTGGGGAACACGTACATATGCTTGAAGCTGTCGATGGCGATCACGGGGCAGTCCTTGGGACTCTTATTGATGTGCTGCAGTGGGTGCCGGAACTTCTCGCAGTCCGCGTGCAGGAAGTTTATCGACCCTGCGAACAGCCGCTCGCTCGTCCACTCGCCCGCACGTCCACTTGCCCGTCCGCTCGCCCGTCCGCTCGCCCGCCCGCTCACCCCAATCGCTCATCCACCAACCCACCCTCTCGTGGTCGTGATAATGACGGTAGCGCTGGTGGGAGTGCTAGTATTGCTGGTGATAGTGGTGGTGGCAGTGGTGGTGGCAGTGGTGGTGGCAGCGGTGGTGGCAGCGGTGGTGGTCGTGCTGACGGTGGCAGTCGTGGTGACGGTAGTGGTAGTAGTGCTGGTGGTAGTGGCGACGGTAGTGTTTGCCGCTGATGATGCTGGTAGTGGTGGCGGTAGTGCGGTAGCGACGTACCCTTCTCGCTGATGAGCTGGCGAGCCACCTCCAGCTGGAAGCGGCTGAGCGTCTCCTCGTCCTCGCGATTGTGGAAGAGGATGAGGAAGGGGAGCCCCTCCTCCGTCAGCTCCTGCCACCCGGCAACGCCGGCGTCAACCACAGTCACGCGACCAGTCGCATAGCCCCGCCCGCTCGCGCCAACGTACGGGCCGATGGCCCCGCCCACCCGCACCAACGTACGGCCTGATCGCCCCGCCCGCTCGCGCCAACGTACGGACCGATCGCCCCAGAAGAGCCATCGTGTGCCATCCACTGTGATGCAGACGGCGTGTGGTAGTGTTGTGGTGAATGCACATCGCCGCATTAACCAGGGTGGCCCGCGGGATTCGAACGGCGAGCCACAGCAACGAGCGGGGACCACACTCCCGCGGCCATACAACCGTCGCAACTAGCGTGGGGGCCGTGCGACAATACGGAGCGGCGGCGGTGGTGGCCGTGGCGACGACGGCGGTAGCAGTGGCGATGGCTCCAGGGAGACACGACGCCGCACCCACCTCTCCGTTCTCGAATGTGATCTCCCGGACGAGTGGCACGCACTTGTCCTGCGTCCACGCGAACAGCAGCTCCTGGTTCTTGAGCGTGCCCAGGAACACCATGTCCGGGTTCTTCTCCTGGGGGCACGACAACGGAGACACGGGCGCACGCGTGGCGTTTCCTCCACCGGCAACGCCAAGGCACGACCGGCGCGGGGCCTTTAAGGTCGATTGACCGTGGGTCTCTGCGAGTCCGTGGGGCTCTGTGCGAGGAGTCTGTGAGTACTCTTTGGTTCTATTCGGTAAAGTCACGTAGCTAAAAATACGTGACTTTACCGAATAGAACCAAAGAGTATGGATCCTTGCAGTCACGAAAGCTTCAAATCTAGAATTGAGTCTGTGAGTCTCTGAGAGTCCGTGGGTCTCTGTGCAAGGAGTCTGTCAGTCTCTGTGCGAGTCCGTGGGGCTCTGTGCGAGGATTCCGTGGGTCTCTGTGTGACTCCGTGGGTCTCTGTGCGAGTCCGTGGTTCTCTGTGTGAGTCCATGGGTCTCTGTGCGAGGACTCCGTGGGTCTCTGTGTGACTCCATGGGTCTCTGTGTGATGATTCCGTGGGTCTCTGTGCGAGGACTCCGTGGGTCTCTGTGCGAGGACTCCGTGGGTCTATGGAGTCTAAGTCCAGGATGCAATAACCCAGACTCATGAAACCGGCGCAAGCCTTCGGTTTAATAACCATTGTACACATTACATATGAAATACCCAATACAGATTTCGTAGGGCAGTATGCCAACTACTACGCTGCTTTATCGGTACCCGCTCATAGCACTTGTCCAAACAGCCAGTGCGGACGACACGGTGTATCTCTGTCTTTGTGTCTGTGTGCGTGAGCGGTGGACCCCCTCACCCCTGCTGGCCGGTAGATGATGTTGTCTCCCGAAAACCGCTCGGGCTTGGAGATGTCTCTACACGGAACACGCGCACACACACACACGCGTTCGCACGGAACGGAACGCGCGCTTGCGTTAGCACGGGACGGAACGCGCACGTGCCCGCGTGCATGTGCGTATGCGCTTGTGTGCGTGCGTGCGTGCGTGCGTGTGCGTCGCGCGCACCCGAAGGCAGCGTAGAAGACACAGTCCTCCCGCAGGACGTGCGCGACGCGCAGGAACGTGCGGTAGTTCTCCCCCTCCTGCTCCTCAAAGTAGCCGATGATCGTTCTCTTGCTGCGCTGTGTTGCGTCACGCAAGCACGCACACATGCACGCACGCAGGCGAGCGCACGCACGCACAACGACATGCACGCAAGCACGCACAACGAACCACGCGAGACGCACACACACACACACACGCACACGGGGCGATCGGCCTGATTCGGAGACACGGCGCAAGTCCCCCGCGTGAATTATTTATTCCAGGAGAGAGGGGAGTCGAGAGGCTACGATCGGAGTCTCGTTTGCAAGAGTTACCTCCTGGGTTGTCACCAAAATGACAAGTAAATACAATACAGTCAGATAGCAGTCAGAGCAGAGACAGGCAGATAGCAGTCAGAGCAGAGACAGTCAGATAGCAGTCAGAGCAGACACAGTCAGATAGCAGTCAGAGCAGAGACAGTCAGATAGCAGTCAGAGCAGAGACAGGCAGATAGCAGTCAGAGCAGAGACAGGCAGATAGCAGTCAGAGCAGAGACAGTCAGAAAGCAGTCAGAGCAGAGACAGTCAGAAAGCAGTCAGAGCAGAGACAGGCAGATAGCAGTCAGAGCAGAGACAGGCAGATAGCAGTCAGAGCAGAGACAGTCAGAAAGCAGTCAGAGCAGAGACAGTCAGATAGCAGTCAGAGCAGAGACAGTCAGATGGCAGTCAGAGCAGAGACAGGCAGATAGCAGTCAGAGACAGGCAGATAGCAGTCAGAGCAGAGACAGTCAGATAGCAGTCAGAGCAGAGACAGTCAGATAGCAGTCAGAGCAGAGACAGTCAGAAAGCAGTCAGAGCAGAGACAGTCAGATAGCAGTCAGAGCAGAGACAGTCAGATGGCAGTCAGAGCAGAGACAGGCAGATAGCAGTCAGAGACAGGCAGATAGCAGTCAGAGCAGAGACAGTCAGATAGCAGTCAGAGCAGAGACAGTCAGATAGCAGTCAGAGCAGAGACAGTCAGATAGCAGTCAGAGCAGAGATAGTCAGATGGCAGTCAGAGCAGAGACAGGCAGATAGCAGTCAGAGCAGAGACAGTCAGATAGCAGTCAGAGCAGAGACAGTCAGATAGCAGTCAGAGACAGTCAGATAGCAGTCAGAGCAGAGACAGGCAGATAGCAGTCAGAGCAGAGACAGTCAGATAGCAGTCAGAGCAGAGACAGGCAGATGGCAGTCAGAGCAGAGACAGGCAGATAGCAGTCAGAGCAGAGACAGTCAGATAGCAGTCAGAGACAGTCAGATAGCAGTCAGAGCAGAGACAGGCAGATAGCAGTCAGAGCAGAGACAGTCAGATGGCAGTCAGAGCAGAGACAGTCAGATAGCAGTCAGAGCAGAGACAGGCAGATAGCAGTCAGAGCAGAGACAGGCAGATAGCAGTCAGAGCAGAGACAGGCAGATAGCAGTCAGAGACAGTCAGATGGCAGTCAGAGCAGAGACAGTCAGATAGCAGTCAGAGCAGAGACAGTCAGATAGCAGTCAGAGCAGAGACAGTCAGATAGCAGTCAGAGCAGAGACAGCCAGATAGCAGTCAGAGCAGAGACAGTCAGATAGCAGTCAGAGCAGAGACAGCCAGATAGCAGTCAGAGCAGAGACAGTCAGATAGCAGTCAGAGCAGAGACAGTCAGATAGCAGTCAGAGCAGAGACAGTCAGATAGCAGTCAGAGCAGAGACAGTCAGATAGCAGTCAGAGCAGAGACAGCCAGATAGCAGTCAGAGCAGAGACAGTCAGATAGCAGTCAGAGACAGCCAGATAGCAGTCAGAGAGAGTCAGATAGCAATCAGAGCAGAGACAGTCAGATAGCAGTCAGCGACAGTCAGATAGCAGTCAGAGACAGTCAGATAGCAGTCAGAGCAGAGACAGTCAGATAGCAGTCAGAGCAAAGACAGTCAGATAGCAGTCAGAGACAGTCAGATAGCAGGCAGTCAGAGACAGTCAGATAGCAGTCAGAGCAGAGACAGTCAGATAGCAGTCAGAGACAGTCAGATAGCAGTCAGAGCAGAGACAGTCAGATGGCAGTCAGAGACAGTCAGATAGCAGTCAGAGCAGAGACTGTCAGATAGCAGTCAGAGACAGTCAGATAGCAGTCAGAGCAGAGACACTCAGATGGCAGTCAGAGACAGTCAGATGGCAGTCAGAGCAGAGACAGTCAGATAGCAGTCAGAGACAGTCAGACAGCAGTCAGAGACAGTCAGATAGCAGTCAGAGCAGAGACAGTCAGATGGCAGTCAGAGACAGTCAGATAGCAGTCAGAGCAGAGACAGTCAGATAGCAGTCAGAGCTGAGACAGTCAGATAGCAGTCAGAGACAGTCAGACAGCAGTCAGAGACAGTCAGACAGCAGTCAGAGCAGAGACAGTCAGATGGCAGTCAGAGACAGTCAGATAGCAGTCAGAGCAGAGACAGTCAGATAGCAGTCAGAGCGAGACAGTCAGATAGCAATCAGAGCAGAGACAGTCAGATAACAGTCAGAGCAGACACAGTCAGATAGCAATCAGAGCAGAGACAGTCAGATAACAGTCAGAGCAGACACAGTCAGATAGCAGTCAGAGCAGACACAGTCAGATAGCAGTCAGAGACAGTCAGATAGCAGTCAGAGCAGAGACAGTCAGATAGCAGTCAGAGCAGAGACAGTCAGATGGCAGTCAGAGACAGTCAGATAGCAGTCAGAGCAGAGACAGTCAGATGGCAGTCAGAGACAGTCAGATGGCAGTCAGATGGCAGTCAGAGACAGTCAGATGGCAGTCAGAGACAGTCAGACAGCAGTCAGAGCAGAGACAGCAAGATAGCAGTCAGAGACAGTCAGATAACAGTCAGAGCAGAGACAGTCAGATGGCAGTCAGAGCAGAGACAGTCAGATAGCAGTCAGAGACAGTCAGATGGCAGTCAGAGCAGAGACAGTCAGATAGCAGTCAGAGACAGTCAGATAGCAGTCAGAGCAGAGACAGTCAGATAGCAGTCAGAGACAGTCAGATAGCAGTCAGAGACAGTCAGATAGCAGTCAGAGCAGAGACAGTCAGATAGCAGTCAGAGCAGAGACAGTCAGATAACAGTCAGAGCAGAGACAGTCAGAAAGCAATCAGAGACAGTCAGATAGCAGTCAGAGCAGAGACAGTCAGAGCAGAGACACTCAGAGCAGAGACAGTCAGATAGCAGTCAGAGACAGTCAGATAGCAGTCAGAGACAGTCAGAGCAGAGCCAGTCAGAGCAGAGACAGTCAGATAGCAGTCAGAGACAGTCAGATAGCAGTCAGAGACAGTCAGATAGCAGTCAGAGCAGAGACAACAAGATCACAGAGCAGAATGGTGGCACACTGGAGCCAGACCGTAGGTATCCCGACAGCCAGATTACAGCCATGGTAGAGCGTGGGGTGGAGTGTGGGTGGATCAGGGGTGGATCAGGGGTGGATCAGGGGTGGATCTGGAGTGGTTCTGGGGTGGATCAGGGGTGGATCAGGGGTGGATCTGGGGTGGATCTGGGGTGGATCAGGGGTGGATCTGGGGTGGATCGGGGGTGGATCTGGGGTGGATCTGGGGTAGATGGGGGGTGGATCGGGGGTGGATCTGGGGTGGATCGGGGGTGGATCTGGGGTGGATCAGGGGTGGATCGGGGGTGGATCTGGGGTGGATCTGGGGTGGTTCTGGGGTGGATCTGGGGTGGATCAGGGGTGGATCAGGGGTGGATCTGGGGTGGATCTGGGGTGGTTCTGGGGTGGATCAGGGGTGGATCTGGGGTGGATCTGGGGTGGATCGGGGGTGGATCAGGGGTGGATCTGGGGTGGATCTGGGGTGGATCTGGGGTGGATCTGGGGTGGATCAGGGGTGGATCTAGGGTGGATCTGGGGTGGATCTGGGGTGGAGCGCGGCTCACGTCGATGTCGTCCAGCTGGTCGAGGGTTTCGAGCCGCAGCACGGGATCGAGCGTCTGCTGGCGCACAAAGTCGGCGAGCGCGGCGGCGGAGCGCTGCCCGCGGAACTCGCGCCGCATCATCCGCCCGCTCTTGAACACCTTCATAGTCGGGTACTTGGAGATGCGGTACCGCTGCGCCAGCTCCGCTGTGGAGGGGGGGGGGGGGGGGAGACGGAGGGTAAAGTTTAAAGGTCGTTTGGCGTGTGAATTATTATTACCGTTGTTGCGATTCCTCTCGTTAAACTCAGAAGGTACCTCTCACCGAGACTCGAGACTCAGGATTGACGACGTGCGGTGCGATTTCATGAATTCGGCAAAACTGGCCACCGTGACGCCGCCACACGCGCCCCCCCCCCCCCGCCCGCCCTCATCACCTCCCGTCCAGCGGCACGATGCGCGTGCGTCCACGCTCTACGCGTCCAGCGCCCCGCTGTGCTGGCGGGGCGCCCCGCACGGTGATGACGTGGGCGAGCGAGAGAGCGGGCGAGCGGATGAGTGCGTCGTGGTTTGCGACCATTACTCACTAAACGTGTCCCTGTGCGCGTGTAATTGGCTTTGCGCACCTTGCGCTAACGAGTCGCGAGGAACCGCCCTCGCCTACCCCTTGTTATCCGACGTTCGCACGCTCGCTCCCATTCACGCACGCTCCCACTCACGCTGCGACTCACTCATGCATGCTCCACCCACTCACGCATGCATGCTTACACGCACGCTCCCACCCACTCACGCACGCTCCTACCCACTCACGCGCACTCCCACTTATGCACGCTCGCTCCCACTCACGCTCCAACGCTCCCACTCACGCTCGCTCCCACTCACGCTCCAACGCACGCACGCTCCCACTCAGGCACGCACCCTCCCACTCACTCACGCACGCTCCCACTCACGCTCCAACGCTCGCTATCCCTCACGCTCACTCCCACTCACGCACGCTCTCGCTCACACTCGCTCCCACTCACACTCGCTCCCACTCATGCATGCATGCTCCCACCAACTCATGCACGCTCCCACTCACGCACGCTCCTACCCACTCATGCACACTCCCACTTATGCACGCTCGCTCCCACTCACGCTCCAACGCTCCCACTCAGGCATGCACGCTCCCACTCACTCACGCACGCTCCCACTCACTCACGCACGCTCCCACTCACTCACTCACGCTCCCACTCACTCATGCACACTCCCACTCGCACACGCACGCACGCTCCCACTCACTCACGCACGCTCCCACTCACGCTCCAACGCTCGCTACCCCTCACGCACGCTCCCACTCACGCACGCTCCCACTCACGCTCGCTCCCACTCACGCTCGCTCCCACTCACGCTCGCTCCCACTCACGCTCGCTCCCACTCACGCTCGCTCCCACTCACGCTCGCTCCCACTCACGCTCGCTCCCACTCACGCTCCAACGCTCGCTACCCCTCACGCTCACGCACGCTCGCTCGCTCCCTCCCTCCCACTCGTACGCTCGCTCCCACTCTCACACTCCCACGCTCCCACTCACACTTGAAACGCTTTATTTACACTCGCACGCTCCCTCCCACTCACACTCCCACTCCTACCGCCGTCACCACCACCGCTGCTGGGATGGTCATTGTTGTTGTTATCAACTCTCCTGGGTGGGGCGGCCGTGCCTCCACTCTGCCAATTAAAGCCATTAATCGCCACCAATTAAAGGCCACGCCAGCGATGGGCTGTGCGCATCCCCCCCCCACCCCCCCTCGGGGGAGTGGAGAAGGGAGAGGGCTGCCTGGCTGATTGGCCGTGACACAGAGAACAGCGAGTGTAGGCGAGGGGATTGGTCCAGGGGGATGTGCTGAGTTTTGCTTAGCCAAAGCTCGGTGTGTGTCTGTGTGTATATGTGTGTGTGTATGTATGTGTGTGCATGTGTGTGTGTGTCTGTGTGTGGGGAGCGGTGGTGTAGTGGTTAGCGCGCTGCGCTATGAACCCGGTGACATGGGTTCGATTCCCGCTCACGGCCAACACCAGTGGCGATTTTCTGAACCGGTCTGGGGCCTCCCCTAGGTCAACTCGGCCTCAAACGAGTACCTGGTGCGGTGTGTAAACATCGCCACTGGAGAGGCAAAGGCGGTCGGGCGTGGTGCTGGCCACCCACCCCCTCGTGTACCGTGCCCGCCTTCATAGGTGCTCGCTAACAGCACTTGTCCCAACAGTCTGTTCAGGGCATACGGGGGATCTTTGTCTTTGTGTGTCTGTGTGTGTGAGCGATGATGCCAGCGTGATGATGCGAGAGCGACGAGGTGGGTCTGCGGGCACCTTGGAGTTCACAGTCGACGCGCGCGAACACGATGGAGTTGTCCCCCGGGAACTCCTGCTGCACTATGTGGGCGGCCTCGTCAAACACGGGGTGCAGCATCTGACTGAAGCGGCACCTACACACGCATAACACACACGTGCACCACGTGCGTGACACGCGTGCACCACGTGCGTGACACGTGCGCACCACACACGCGCACCACACACGCGCACCACACACGCGCACCACACACGCGCACCACACACACGCGCACCACACACGCGCACCACACACACGCGCACCACACACGCGCACCACACACGCGCACCACACACGCGCACCACACACGCGCACCACACACGCGCACCACACACGCGCACCACACACGCGCACCACACACACGCGCACCACACACACGCGCACCACACACACGCGCACCACACACGTGCACCACGTGCGTGACACACGCGCACCACACACGCGCACCACACACGCGCACCACACACGCGCACCACACACGCGCACCACACACACGCGCACCACACACACGCGCACCACACACACGCGCACCACACACGCGTGACGTGTGGTGAAGAGAACGCGAGAGCGCACGGAGAGCGGCGGCCGCGTTGCAGCGGTGACACTCGTGCCTCACAGCAACGAGCGCCCGGGTTCGATTCCTGACCCGGGCGCTTTAATGCGCGCAGCGTGCCGAATATTCTCCGCCCTCCGGGCTGCTCCCATCACGTAAATAAAACCGGACAGCGTAAACGAGCGGCATCGGCCGAAACATCCCGATGCTCTCAAATGCCGCCTGCAAAGCGCTCGACCGGGACCGCGCAGCATCGTCGCGCCCGCCCCACCCCTACTGTGACGGACTTGGCAGGACCCTCCTGAGAGGGAAGCCTCGAGACTCGGCGAGGCTCTCCCGGGGTAACACGAGCGCACTCAGTCGCAGCGATAATAATAATAATAATAATACGAATCCGCGCGTGCGCTCGTTAGGCTGTCCGCGTGCCTGCTCGCTACATTAGCCGGAATTAAACAAAGGGCGCGCCACGGAGGACCGGGGAGCAACGCCAATTACAACCCCCTAATTACAAACGGGCCGCCCCGCCCTGCCCCCGCGCATGCCCCCGCGGACTCGTTAAACGGGCCCTAACGAACCCTGGCGCTGATCTACCACCCCGAGCGCGGACGCGCGCCGGCACAGGAGGCCCGTGGCGAAATCGACAAGAGCGGCCGGGCAGGGTCGGCATCGTGACCACGTGGAGGAGGGGGGGGGGGCGGGGGAGGAGCGATGACGGGAGCCACACAAGACCCCGTGACCTTTAGGCTAATGATCCGACCCCTGCTCCCACGTCGCACACCTCCTCCCCCCCCCCACTCCTGGTGGGGTTGTACGACGGCGCTGGCGACCGATCGTATCAACGCGCACGGTTAGGGGGCTCTGAAGCGGTCCCGGCACCCGCCCCCCTCACCAACCACCGCCGGATCGTCTCGTTTCCCAAGCTCTCACCTCTTCACTTACTCACCACCCCAACCCCTCAACTCACCCACGCTGCAGGTCACTCCGCTTCTCTCTCTGCCTCTACCCTCGCTCTGCTCCGCTCTGGAATTCCCTCCACCCATCATTGTCTCTTTCCCCCATGCTCCTACAACACTAACCGTGCTCCGTTCAAGAGCGACGCGTTAGTCACCCTCAATATGTGTTACAACTCGTAAAATAGCGCTGTCAAGTCTCAAGTTGGAGTCCGTGTAACACGGTGAGAACTCAAGGGACCAAAAAAAACTCAACAAATTAAAGGACATATTCTTAGCTCTTTCGGTAAAGTCACGTTGAAGGGAATAAATAAAATAATAAAATATATATAAAACAATAAAAATCCTCACGACGTTTCGACCATAGCACAAACGGTCATCATCAGGTGTGAAAAGCAACGGCAAGAAACATTTGAAAGAAGTGGCGTTTTTTTTTTGGAAATATATATTTTATTATTTTATTCTTTCCCTCCAACGTGACTTTACCGAAAGAGCTAAGAATATGAATCACTGCAGTCACGAAAGCTTTAAGTCAAAATTAAAGGACAGCAAAATCCCGCGTTCTGTCCACGACGCCGCGCATGCCGAGAGTGCTCGCGCCGTCCGTCCGTCCGTCCGTCCGTCCGTCCGTCCGTCCGTCGACGCACGTGAATGAGACCCAACACGAGCGGAACTCCGGTGGGAAGCAGCGTTGCTCGCTGGGGCCTCGTCGCCGGAAGCACGGCGGAGGTGGCCAACGCGAGCGCGAGAGATTTTACTGCGGATCTCGCAACAAACTCTGACATCGTGTAAACAGGAGCGCACTCACCAATCCGCGTAGAAGTTGACCATCACCAGATCCGCGGAACCTGCAAAACGACGCACAGAGACGCGGGGCCAGACCCGGGGTGGGGTGGGGTGGGTAAGCTCGGTGAGCAACGTTGCATTCACGTTGTGTAAACACTCATCGTTCCCCGTAACGTGTATGAAGCACGTACCGATACTCGCCGTTTTGTATCGCGACCTATGTGAACATGCTTGTGTCACTATGATTTGTACCCTACAACACCTCTACCGTCGCACGACACCCACAAAATAGAGCCTAGCAGCTCATTGGGCCCTTCCAGTTGAAAAAAATAAAATCTATCTATTAATTGGCTGAAAACGTCCTGAGAAATAGAGGACTGCAGAGCTTGGGCAACTGTCGGTAGCACCGGCTGCTCACCGCCTGGCTGCAGCCTTCCCGCTCGTCTGTGGATCCTCAGCTTTTGTGAGATTCAATAAAGGACGCCGTATGAAACTTAACATGATTCTTATTTATATTACATTGTTAATGTACACTTCAATCCATATTCTGAGGTCCGTATCCCGAGTCACGGCTCGGCTCAGGCTTGGCTCTGGCTCAAGTGAGCCATGGCTCAAAGCCGTGTGCTTCACTTGAGCAGGCTCAAAGCATGGTCCCAGCCATGCTCAGGATGTTTCCATGAGTCTGACCTTGAGCCAGGCCACAGCTGAGCAGCTCACTCGCGCGTCTTTGTATGCAACGGAGCGGCTCGAGCCTGAGCTGGGTCTAGAGGCCAAGCCTGAGATGGGCCTTGGTGCAAGAGGCCAAGCCTGAGCTGGGCCTGAGTGTTTGAGATCGAGCCTGAACTAGGCCTGAGTGTTAGAGGCCAAGCCTGAACTGGGCCTGAGTGTTAGAGGCCAAGCCTGAACTGGGCCTGAATGTTAGAGACCAACCCTGAACTGGGCCTGAATGTTAGAGGCTGAGGCTGAACTGGGCCTGAGTGTTAGAGGCCAACCCTGAACTGCGTCTGAATGTTAGAGACGAAGCCTGAGCTGGGCCTGAGTGTTTGAGGTCGAGCTTGAGCTAGGTCGAGACTAAGAATGTGGCGCTTAACTCGAATCAACGCCAGCCTGCGGAGTTACAGTGAAGACTGTGAAGTTCGTGTGGTCACAGTTTCATTCTCGTCGACTCTCGCCCACGAGCAAGCAATAGCGGGTCTGCTGCACCTTTACCTGTATTACTTGCACATCACCACATTCGAAACGATACCTCGTGAGTGAGGGTGTGTGTGGGTGTGAGTGAGGTGAGCGAGGGTATGAGGATTTGAGTGTGAGCGAGGCTGTAATGGTCTGTGTGAGAGTGTGAGGGGGGTTAGAATGAATGTGAGCGAGAGCGGGGGTGTGAAGGTGTGAGCAAGAGTGTGAGTCAGAGCCAGGGTGCTGTGGTTACCTAATATGCTGTCCACGTTCTCGGTGTTGAGGTTTACTGTGCTGCCCAGCACCTGGCTGATCCACGTGGCCTGCATGGCATACAAGAGTAGCGCTGTCAGTCGGCTCAAGAGTGGCGCCATCAGTTATTCGCTGGTGCGTTCACAGCTTGTGACGCTGCAATATTCGCCATAAAATACGACAACACGCCACCCGCTTGGCTCACAGTGGATGGTAAAGATCACCTGACGTCATTCGCAAGAAGAGTAGACCTTCGTGTGCCGGCGTCACAGTCCAAACTTACCAAACGTGAAAACTTAAAACCACAAATTGCTCAACTGGGATCACACACATGGCAACAACATCAACCCCCACCCACTGTGGAACTATGGCAGCCCCCCACACAGAGGCGACTTCCTTCGTGATGATTGCCTTGCGCTGTCGACAGGTATTGGCGCTGCCGTTTCGACAGCGCCAATACCTTCGGTAAAGTCTACGTGACTTCACCGAAAGAACCAATAATATAGCTGTGAAATCGTCTTAAGACTGAGGGAGGCTTTCCTGGGCAAAAAAGCACAATGATAATAATAATACAGTGACCTCGGGAGATGCCACGCGCATAGCATCAGTACTGGCCCACTGCTCAGCGTGACCTCTGACCTCGTCGATCGGATGACGATCGAGAAAAAAGTTCGGCCTAAAAAACGTTCGAGTGCCTCGCTGTTTAAATCGGCGCCGGGGCCGCCACTCATCTCGCCGTCGCCATCGTCACGACGCTTGTTCACCCGGGAAATCCGCTTCACGCTCGTTCGCGAGGGACACGCCGAGTTATCGCCGTGGCGATACGATGTCGCCGAACGGAATCCCAAAGGGGAGCCGCGGCGGCGAGGAGATGCCGTTCTCCCTCGCCTGGCACGCAGGAAGGCCGTGGGTTCGATGCCGGTTGTATATTTGGAGTCCGCGCGTTCCCTCTCCCCGTGGTGGTCGCGTGCTCTCTGTGTCCCACCCGTTCTGCCCGCCTCATTTCGAAACGTGCGCTTGAGATTATTTGGCTGCCCCCTATGAGTTCCCACACCGCGATTCACCACTGAGCTATCACGTGTGGCCAGGTCACCTGTGAAAAAGAGCTAATATCTCAGTGGGCTGTATGTGCTCAATCGAAGAGCAAATAGTGTTGGCGAGGTCCCTCTCTGTTCGAGATGGGTCCCGGTTTGACGCAAAACTCTCCGTGACGCACAACACAGGATAACCACGAAAATCAACTCGCAAGCCAAATCGGCAGACAAACCGCCTCCTTCCCATACCTGTCCGTCATTTCTATGTAACAACTAAAAAAGATTATCGACAAATTTCATCAGCCAGGTGGCCTTCTGGGAGCGCATCGTTTCAGAAGGCCGCGCGGCTCACGGGAAGAGTTAAAACGATGAATCGAGCGTCCGGCCATCTCTTGAGCGCCACTTCCGATGCCCGTCTCAGTCACCTGACCCCCCCCGCTCCTCCACTTGGCACGCAGGTCACCACATCTCGCAAAGCCAAGCACTGGATTAAGCCTGGACAGCAGCGCTGGAACCGGTGACCCAGCTCGCTCAGGCGAATGAGACTTTTATCCCGGTAACCTTTGAGATCTCGCCCGGTTAAACAAAGCCAACTTGAAACCACCGCGCGCACACACAGGGTGCGCGCAGTACGCCTTGCGGGTTGCCATGGCAGGGTTGCCATGGCAGGGTTGCCATGGCAGGGTTGCCATAGCAGGGTTGCCATGACAACCCTAGCATGGCAACCCATCCCAGGGTTGCCATGCCCAGGTTGTCATGCCCGGGTTGCCATGCCCGGGTTGCCATGCCAGGGTTGCCATGCCAGGGTTGCCATGCCAGGGTTGCCATGCCCGGGTTGCCATGCCAGGGTTTGCCATGCCAGGGTTGCCATGCCATGGTTGCCATGGCAGGGTTGCCATGGCAGGGTTGCCATGGCAGGGTTGCCATGCCCGGGTTGCCATGCCAGGGTTGCCATGCCAGGGTTGCCATGCCAGGGTTGCCATGCCAGGGTTGCCATGCCAGGGTTGCCATGCTCGGGTTGTCATGCCAGGGTTGCCATGCCAGGGTTGCCATGCCAGGGTTGCCATGCCCGGGTTGCCATGCCCGGGTTGCCATGCCAGGGTTGCCATGCCCGGGTTGCCATGCCAGGGTTGCCATGCCCAGGTTGCCATGCCAGGGTTGCCATGCCAGGGTTGCCATGCCAGGGTTGCCATGCCCGGGTTGCCATGCCAGGGTTGCCATGCCAGGGTTGCCATGGCAACCCTAGCATGGCAACCCATGCTAGGGTTTCCATGGCGGGCAGCAGAGGGCCAATGCAGAAAAATCGATTGCTGCGCTGTATTTCTATGCTCCCTGCTTGGACCGACCCGCGTGGTGAAGGATGGTCAAACAACCCACACGGTCCGCACAGGCCATCATCCAGCAGTGGAGAGACGGACAGAGCTGTTCATGTACACACACACACAGTGTACAACACCTAACTTTATAATACAAAGTTATCACACTAAGCGTGTATACATTAAGTCTGTGTCTGTATTAGCAGATATAAAGTCCCATAGGGCCTTACTATACTAATTATTACTCATGCGTAAAGATAAACTCCGTGCATTTTCATAGAGAACTTTGTAGTATAATCTTCAAAGCGTACACTGCATGCACATCAATTTTGATTTAAAGCTTTCGTGACTGCAGTGATTCATATTCTTGGTGCTTTCGGTAAAGTCACGTTGAAGGGAAACAACAAAATACATATAAAACAATAAAATTTTATTGTTTTATATGTATTTTGTTATTTAATTGTTTTATATGTATTTTGTTATTTTGTTGTTTCCCTTCAACGTGACTTTACCGAAAGAACCAAGAATATGCATGCACATAATTCACGTGCAAGTGCAGGCACTCTAGAATACGTACACCGGATAAGAGTTAGCGTTACAGTCTCGACCAATCGGAACGCGGAACTCGACCCCCCCCCCCCCCCATTGTCCGTCCGCGCTTCCAAATGTAAAGCGGCTCACCGGTGACGTCACGGGCCGGGCCAGCCAATCAGGAGGCGCCACATTTAAAAGCGGAGTCCAGCCAGAGAGCCGTAATTCAGATGGCCCAAACATCAACAATTCACAATCACTTTGCTCCTAACATTATCATCATCATCATCCTTAATATTACTAACAACTTAACCCTTGCTGTTGCCATCGTAACCATTCAAATCACAACAACAGTCATGCACCTTCACCATCAGCATCAAACGTCACCTCCGTCGTCATTTCACGTGAACACCACAATCGCTCATAATTAACAAACAATCACCACCACCATCATCATCAACAAGTTACACAACCATCTTCACCACTGTCCATTCCCACACGGACAGCAGCAGCAGCACCACCACACTGCACCTCGTGAACAGGAATCTTGAACAACCAAAATTAACACCATCAGTCTCTATCCACTGCTGCACGAGGCCCCTTCACGAGACTTTGCACGTTAACCCAGTAGCGTACTCCAGTCGTGTGCACATACACAGTACTCTTCTACAGTACACAACACTGCTACTGTACACAGCACTCTGCTACTGTACACAGCACTCTGCTACTGTACACAGCACTCTGCTACTGTACACAGCACTCTGCTACTGTACACAGCACTCTGCTACTGTACACAGCACTCTGCTACTGTACACAGCACTCTGCTACTGTACACAGCACTCTGCTACTGTACACAGCACTCTGCTACTGTACACAGCACTGCTACTGTACACAGTACTCTGCTACAGTACGCAGGTCACAAGGGTATTCATTGTGCAGTAGACTCTGTGCTGTAATCTGTGTGGTGTGCTCTGTGTGGTGTACCAACACCGTAAACCGATAGGTGCTCGCCAACACACAGACACACTACACACAGACGCATAACACGCGCACACACAGACAACACACACACAGACACCACACACAGACACGACACACTACACACAGACACGACACACTACACAGAGACAACACTTCACGCACAGACAACACACACACAGACACCACACACAGACACGAGACACCACACTACACACAGACAACACACACAGAGACAACACACACAGACACACCCAACACTACACACAACACACTTCACGCACAGACAACACACACACAGACACCACACAGATACGACACACGCTACACACAGACACACTACACACAGACACACTACACACAGACACACAGAGACAACACACTACACACACACTACACACACAGAGACAACACACTACACACACAGACACACTACACACAGACACACTACACACAGACACAACACAACACACTACACACAGAGACACTACACACAGAGACACTACACACAGAGACACTACACACAGACACACTACACACAGAGACAACACAGTACACACAAACACTCAAATCTCCTCCACATCCGGACCTGGCCAGCCCCCTCTCCACCCCCCCCCACCCGCTCCGTGCCACGGCACTGCCCACCGTGAACCCCCGCGTCGAGGACCCCTCCTTGACCTCTACGGCTCGAGGGCCGTGGTGGTGGTGGTCCAGCAAGGGGGTATCGGGGGTCCACTTGAGAAATCACCACCACCCCCCCCCCCTCCTCCGACCGGAGAGAGGCCGGTAACCACACAACATTCTGGGGGGGCCACGCCAGACCCCAATGGGGTGGCCCAGGTTCAGAGTCGAACCGTGGTAGGGGAGGGTTGGTGGTAGGTGGGTAGGGGGTGGGGACCCCCTCCAGGGCTACCCCCTGGGGGTGTCCCCTTAGACGTGGCCCGGGCGGTGCGGCCCCCGGAACGAGTCGAGGCCGGCAGGCCCAGGGCCCGCGAGCCGGCGCGGCCTGCCACGGTGCAGGGGAGGCGGTGGTTGTGGTGGTGGTGGCTGTGGTGGTGGTGGTGGTTGTGGTGGTTGTGCTGGCGGCGACGGGCTGGGAAGGAGGGGGAGGCGGACACTCACTGCGAGCACCAGGAGAGGTGCGAGAGTCCGCTCCGTGTGTGCCGAGGTCGCGTCCATTGCGAGCTGTAGAGGGGAGGAGACTGCAGGAACAGCCTGCAGGGGGAGGAGGGAGGAGGAGGATGGAGGAGGGAGGAGGAGGAGGGAGGAGGATGGAGGCCTCCTTCTTAGCTCCACGCAACCGGTCGCCAGGTGTCGCTCGACTCCACACGGGGCTCTCACGCAGCCCCCCCCCCACTCGAATCCTCTCTCGCGACACCCCCTCCACCCACCCTCTTCCACCCACCCTCTTCCACCCACCAACTTCCACCCGCCCCCCTCCACCCACCAACTTCCACCCGCCCCCCTCCACCCGCCCCCCTCCACTCATCCCCCTCCACCCGCCCCCTTCCACCCACCCCCTTCCACCCACCAATTTCCACCCACCAACTTCCACCCACCCCCTTCCACCCACCCCTTCCCCCCACCCCCTTCCACCCACCCCCCTCCACCCACCCCCTTCCACTCACCCCCCTCCATCCACCCCCTTTCACTCACCCCCCTCCACCTACCCCCCTCCACTCACCCCCCTCCACCCACCCCCTTCCACCCACCAACTTCCACCCACCCCCTTCCACCCACCCCTTCCCCCCACCCCCTTCCACCCACCCCCTTCCACTCACCCCCCTCCATCCACTCCCTTCCACTCACCCCCCTCCACCCACCCCCTTCCACCCACCCCCTTCCACCCACCACCTTCCACCCACCCCCTTCCACCCACCCCCTTCCACCCACCCTTTCCCCCCACCCCCTTCCACCCACCCCCCTCCACCCACCCCCTTCCACTCACCCCCCTCCACCCACCCCCTTCCACTCACCCCCCTCCACTCTCCCCCCTCCACCCACCCCCCTCCACCCCCTTCCACCCACCAACTTCCACCCACCCCCTTCCACCCACCCCTTCCCCCCACCCCCTTCCACCCACCCCCCTCCACCCACCCCCTTCCACTCACCCCCCTCCACCCACCCCCTTCCACTCACCCCCCTCCACCCACCCCCTTCCACTCACCCCCCTCCACCCACCCCCCTCCACTCACCCCCCTCCACCCACCCCCTTCCACTCACCCCTCTCTACCCACCCCCTTCCACTCACCCCCCTCCACCCACCCCCCTCCACTCACCCCTCTCCACCCACCCCCTTCTACTCACCCCCTTCCACCCACCCCCTTCCACTCACGCCCCTCCACCCACCCCCTTCCACTCACCCCCCTCCACCCACCCCCTTCCACTCACCCCCCTCCACCCACCCCCTTCCACTCACCCCCCTCCACTCTCCCCCCTCCACCCACCCCCCTCCACCCCCCTCCACCCCCTTCCACCCACCAACTTCCACCCACCCCTTCCCCCCACCCACTTCCACCCACCCACCCCCCTCCACCCACCCCCTTCCACTCACCCCCCTCCACCCACCCCCTTCCACTCACCCCCCTCCACCCACCCCCCTCCACTCACCCCCCTCCACCCACCCCCTTCCACTCACCCCCCTCCACCCACCCCCTTCCACTCACCCCCTCCACCCACCCCCTTCCACTCACCCCCCTCCACCCACCCCCCTCCACTCACCCCCCTCCACCCAACCCCCTCCACTCACCCCCCTCTACCCACCCCCTTCCACTCACCCCCCCTCCACCCACCCCCTTCCACTCACCCCCCCTCCACCCACCCCCTTCCACCCACTCCCTTCCACCCACCCATTTCCACCCTTCCCCTCTTTAAAACGCGGCGGCGAGAAGGCTGCGGCATGGACACCGTGCAGGCGACGTCGTCTTCAACGAACCGGCGGCTCTCGGGCAACCCCGGCGTTTAATCAAAGTTGGCCACTGCCCGTCGAGACGCAGGCCGAGACGTGACTTGGAGATGCGAGGTTGTGCAACATTGCGCGTGCTGAAAGGTGGGGGTCTCGAGCAGCCTTGTCCAAACCACCAGCTCAACAGAACTAACTGCGTGGCGATGTTGGGAACACGCGACCATCAATCTGTGTGTCACGCACGCACGCACACCTAGCTACCGGATTATAAGGCGAACTTCTAACTTATTTTAATTTTAAATACCGGGGAATTGCGTCTTTTAATCTCGAGTCATGGCAATCGTCATCATCGTCAGCCATGGCTAATCCACTGCTGGATGAAATGTTTACACAACGTTCCAGGTACTTATTTGAAGCTGCGTGGACTAACACGTCGCCCGTGTATAAACTAGGGTTGTCACCCTGTAACCAATAAACCGGTAACCGTTTTGAAGTCTATTTGCCGGTTACGGTTTCCAGCAGAAGCTTAAGAGCAATGACTGCGCTGGTTTAAACAAGTAAACCCCCATTCATATTCTTGGTTCTTTCGGTAAAGTCACGTAGAAGGGAAATAATTAAATAATAAAAATAAAACAATACAATTCTCACGACGTTTCGGCCACAACGCAAGACGCTGTCTTTCCGACAGCTCTGTTCTTCACCTGAGGACGGCTGCTTGCGTTGTGGCTGAAACGTCGTGATAATTTTATTTAATTGTTTTATTTTTTTGATATTATTATTTCCCTTCTACGTGACTTTACCGAAAGAACCAAGAATATGAATCCCTGCAGTCACGAAAGCTTTAAATCGAAACGAAACCCCGTTGTTTTTAACTTGCACGCCGGGACATGGAATCGAACTGGCGTTACCTCTGGATAGGCATGTGCGGTGACGCTCACCGCTACACCACCACCCAGCGGTGGCAGCTCGCTGTTACTGGGAATCCAGGAGCCAGATGTTTGTTTTCTCTCCATGCGGTGACCCGGTCATGGAAAAAAAAAGAATAGAGAGAGAGAGAGAGAGTCGATTTTGACAACCCGAGTGTAACATGGAGAGACGTTACCGATCATAAGTGCGACCCGTAACGCAGAACAGCGGTGCTCGCTGACTCAGACGAGCGGGAACGAAGCAGCAGCAGCAGCAGCAATTGCCCAAGCTCAGCGATCCTCTATACATTGAGGTGGTATCGCCCAATAATTGAGTGTTTGCATGCGGGAGGAAATCGGAGCACCCGGAGAAAACCCAACGCTGTGCGAGGGGGCAACACTCAATCCCGTGCAGACAGAACACGTGGGAGTCCACGTTTTTTTGGCTGTTACCGCCTTCACCTGGCAGAGCCCAGGGCACGGGCTCCTCCTCGACGCCCGACGGGAAGGGAGTCTCGCAACATCATCAACATCATCATCTGTGTGTGTGTGTGTGTCTGTGTGATTCACCAACCCCCGCTGCTGCCCGCACTGCGCTGCATTACAAGCCACGTGCAGCGTAGCCACCGCCACTGCCGCTGCCGGGCAAAGACAAGGATCATGCTTTGATCCTTAGCGGTCTGCCAAGACGTGGGGGATAGGGGGGGGGGGTGCAAGGGGGATAGAGGTGGAAGGAGGTGGTGGGGGGGGGTAAATGGGGAGGGTGGGAGATAGGGGGAGGGGCCGTGTTTGGATTCCAGAATTGGTGTCCCTCGAGTCGTCCCATCACGGCGCTGACTGATGCTACTCGTGGCAGCGAGCCTCTCCAGAAAGCTCCGCACGATTCCAACAACAGCAACAACAACAGAAGTTCCCCTCTCGCGCGTTCACTCGCTGCAGCGGCACCGTGGCCCCGTCTACCACACGACCGACCGCAAGCTTGAGTTCGAGTCCCGACCGAGGCCAACATCGACGCGATCACTCACCTCGCCGGCAGATCGATCGCGATTGTGGGCGGCGACCCATCGGATCGATTGCAAGCGCGGTGCGGTTGCCGAGGGCTCCACCACGGGCGCATGCTGTTGTTGTTTATTTATTTATTACCAAACATTTACTCACCGGGTCACTCTCCAGGGCGCAGTGAATCCGACGGTGTGATGTGCATAGCCCGCGGGGAGATTATCCGCGTTCGGTGGCAATTTGCGCCGCCTTTACGGGCGCATTATCGGGGTTCGAGCGAGCGGCTCGCGATGGGGGAAGGTTGAGAGTTCAAATCCCGGTTTGGGGTTCAATCGGCTCAGCCCATCATCTCTTGAGCCTCGGGGGTCGATAAAATAAGTACTGCTTCGTGGGGAAGAGGAACGGTGATGTTAATTACGATAACAATCTCAGCTTTCAGCGTGCTGCCGCCACTCCGTGTCCGCTCATCGCTCTCGTAGAGAGAGATAGAGAGGAATGTTTGGGTAGAGAGAGGACGACTCAGAGAGAGGACGACTCAGAGAGAGAGAGAGGACGACTCAGAGAGAGGATGACTCAGAGAGAGGAAGAGGACGACTCAGAGAGAGAGAGAACGACTCAGAGAGAGAGAAAGGACGACTCAGAGAGAGAAAGGACGACTCAGAGAGAGAGAGGATGACTCAGAGAGAGAGTACGACTCAGAGAGAGAGGACGACTCAGAGAGAGAACGACTCAGAGAGAGAGGACGACTCCGAGAGAGGAAGACTAGAGAGAGAGAGGACGACTCAGAGAGAGAGGACGACTCAGAGAGAAAGAGGACGACTCAGAGAGAGAGAGAGGACGACTCAGAGAGAGAGGACGACTCAGAGAGAGAGAAAGGTCGACTCAGAGAGAGAGAGAAAGGACGACTCAGAGAGAGAGAGGACGACTCAGAGAGAGAGGACGACTCAGAGTGAAGGAGAGGACGACTCAGAGAGAGAGAGGACGACTCAGAGAGAGAGGACGACTCAGAGAGAGAGGACGACTCAGAGAGAGAGAAAGGACGACTCAGAGAGAGAAAGGTCGACTCAGAGAGAAAGGACGACTCAGAGAGAGAGAGGACGACTCAGAGAGAGAGGACGACTCAGAGTGAAGGAGAGGACGACTCAGAGAGAGAAAGGACGACTCAGAGAGAGGGAGAGGAAGACTCAGAGAGGGAGAGGACGACTCAGAGAGAAAGAGGACGACTGAGAGAGAGAGAGAGGACGACTCAGAGAGAGAGGACGACTCAGAGAGAGAGAAAGGACGACTCAAAGAGAGAGAGAGGGGGCGACTCAGAGAGAGAGGACGACTCAGAGAGAGAAAGGACGACTTAAAGAGAGAGAGGACGACTCAGAGAGAGAGGACGACTCTGAGAGAGAGAGGGGGCGACTCAGAGAGAGAGGACGACTCAGAGAGAGAGGACGACTCAGAGAGAGAGAGAGAAAGGACGACTCAGAGAGAGGGAGAGGACGACTCAGAGAGAGAGGACGACTCAGAGAGAGAGAAAGGACGACTCAGAGAGAGGGAGAGGACGACTCAGAGAGAGAGAGAGGACGACTCAGAGAGAGAGAGAGGGGGGGCGACTCAGAGAGAGAGAGAGGGGACGACTCAGAGAGAGAGAGGACGACTCAGAGAGAGGACGACTCAGAGAGAGAGGACGACTCAGAGAGAGGACGACTCAGTGGCGCCAGGAGGAGGAGGAGGCGCCACAGGTGAGCGGGAAGGCAGCAGCGGCCACGCGGTGAGGTGCCAGAATTAATTTCCCAAGCTCTGCGGTCCAATCATGGCCACCTGAGTTCGATTCCCGGCCGCGGCCAACGGCCACCATCAGCGGTACTCTGAACTGGGTCCTGGGCACCCACTGGTTACTGCAACAACAACAACAACAACATGCGTTGACCATTGTGGTGAAGTATGGTCAAACAATCCCCACGTCCACCATCCAAAAGTTTTAAAATCTATTATCATGAACTAGCCTTTTTCCCCGTCCCAGGACGGAAGCTGTAATATTTACGTAAATAAACGTCTGCGTATAGTTATTTGTTAGAGTAACTTTCAATAAAGAAACGTCACATTTAAAGCGAATTTGCGTAACAAAAAACGTCTTATAATAACAACGTGCGCCTTTTGGCGTCATGTGGTCCAACACCAACGTGAGACTAGGGCTCTAAGGAAAGCTGTCTCGGGTGTGGACCAATCAATTTCAAGGACAGTGCCAATACATTATCAGAGTTATGTTTTTTGTTTGCATTCCGACCGCAGGTATTGTGGTCAATGCAAACATGACTCCTTGTAAAAAAGGTGTCAGTTTTGTTGCCAGATAACAGGGTAAAAAAAACAATTATCATATTCTGCTACTGACAAAGGAGGTTCCAATGGTGAAAAAATGTCTTGCTTATGATAATAATTACGGGGGGGGGGGCTCTTTGTCGTGACCTCACGTACGGATGTAGCACTGTGCTGCGTACATTTATTTTTTTTACCGTCACTTTCTGCAAGACAAACGTCGTCATGTTTGAAGCGACTTTGCGTAAAAAAAAAACAAAAAAAAATATTTCCGCTCGACCTTCTCCCGCCTGAGTGTACAAATCCACCCGCTCATGATTATTTTATTATTAATGACGGGGGGGTGGGGGAATTTGGACTGACGTCACGCGCGTTACACACATTTCTGGGCTATTATAGCAGCAATTGTAAGGAAGAAATGAAGAAATAAAAAAAACAGACAAGTCGGCAATGGATCGACCTCCCAGTCGGCTGTCAGTGGCGCGTGCCAACTTAGAAGTTCACAATAGCCACGTTTGTGCTCGCGACGGTGGTGACGTGAAGGTTACTGCGATGGGGAGGGGGGGGATCTCAGTGAAGGCGGCTTCACTATTCGTGCGCAAAGACAAAGGCCCCCCGTGTAGCCTCGAACGCGACTGTTGGGGCAAGTGCTGCTTAGCGAGCAGCACCTATGAAGGCCGGAACGGGCACGCGAGGAAGGCGTGGTGGCCAGTACGCCCTACTCGTGGCCAGCACCACGCCCGGCCGCCTTTGTCTCCCCAGTGGCGATGTTTGCTACACACCGCACCAGGTAACCCATTTGAGGCTGAGCCGACCTAGGGGAGGCCCAGGACCGGTTTAGATAATCGTCGCCCGGCGGTGTTGGCCGTGAGCGGGGAATGGAATTCGGGTCGTAGGGTTCGTAGCGCAGCAGCGTTGCGCTAACCGCTACACCACCGCTCCCCACACACACACGCACCCACATTGCACACACTCAGACAGGGACAAAGATCCCCTGTGTAGCCCCTTCACTGGCTTGTGGGGCAAGTGCTGTTTGCGAGCACCTGTTGAAGGTCGCACCGGTACACGAGGCGGGTGGGTGGCCAGCACCACGTACGGACCGCCTTTGTCTCCCCGGTAGCGATGTTTAGGCACCGCACCAGGTACTCATTTGAGGCTGAGTCGACCTAGGTGAGTTCCCAGGACCGGGCCAGATAATATAATCGCTATAACCGCCGTTGGCCGTGAGCGGGAATCGAACTCGGGTGGCCGGGTTCGTAGCGCGGCGTAGAGCTGACCGCTGAGCCACCGCTCCTCGCACAACGCAGCATCACGCACACGCAAACACCGTCGGCCACTATTCCCGTATTGTTATAAACCGCACACGCCAGCCAATGACGGCAAATCCTGGCGTCAAAAGCTCCACCGTTTGGGGCACGAGATCCACGGCGGGGGGGGGGGAGGGGGGGTGGGGGGCTTCCGCGAGTCAGCGCGCGTGGCGAGCAGCCCCCCCCCAAACCCCGGGGCCGTCGGGGTTTGAGATACGGCAAGCGAGCGGACAGCGGCGGCGCGGTGTGGGGGGCATCTCGCGTGAGATTCCACTCAGCACTCACCGCCCACCGAGGGGTTCATCTGGCCACTGCCCTAATCCCCTCTCCCCCACCCTCCCCGGGGATTATTTCACGTCGCTCGCGTCTCTCATATCGCCCCACTGGGGATTTGAGAGACGGGCGCTGGGGTGGTGGGGGAGGGTTGGTGGATCGTGCCGTGATGGAGACAGTCAGAGAGAGAGAGGGAGACGACCGGGTGTGGATTAGAGGCCAGAGATGCTGAAACGGCACCGCTGAGATGTTTTGGTTCCACTCTGGGTTGCAGCCGCTGTAGTGGTGAGTTGATGATCTCAGCCAAGGTCACCGATGATTTGCAATTTTATAGAGACCCATAGACATACATAGAGACCCACATACTCACATAGAGACCCACAAATACAGAGACTCACATAGAGGCTCATACATAGAGACCCACAGAATAACACGGAGACCCACAAACACAGAGACCTACAGACTCACACAGAGTCCCACAGACTCACATATAGACCTAAAAATCCAGAGACCCAGAGATCACATAGAGGCTCATACTCACATAGAGACCCACAGATTAACACCGAGACCCACAAACATAGAGACCCACATACTCACACAGAGATCCACAGACTCACGTAGAGACCCAGAGCCTCAAATAGAGTCCTACAGATTATCACGGAGACCCACAAACACAGCGACCCACAGACTCACATAGAGACCCACAGACTCACATATAGACCCAAAACACAGAGACCCAGAGATCACATAGCGACTCCTACTCACATAGACTCACATATTAACATGGAGACCCACAGACTGACATAAAGACCCAAATACTCACATGGAGACCCACAGACTCACATGGAGACACATACTCACATAGAGGCCCATAGGCTCACGTGGAAACCCACAAACTCAGAGACTCACATAGAGACTCATACTCACATAGAGATCCACATATTTACACGGACACTCACAAACACAGAGACCCACAGACTCAAATTGAGACCCACAGACTCACATGGAGACACATAATCACATAGAGACCGATAGCCTCACGTAGAAACCCACAAATTCAGAGACCCACAGCCTCACATAGAGACCAACAGACTCACATAAAGACCGATAGCCTCACGTAGAAACCCACAAACTCAGAGACCCACAGCCTCACATAGAGACCCACAGACTCACGTGTAGAGAATACCCTTGGGTTCATGTCACCTTCAAAGACAATCCGCATTGAGCACCCGGCCTAGAGGAGGTAAGAGGAGGGATGTAGGGTGTTGGAGGAGAGGGATGATAGAAGGTGAGAGACAAAGGTGGCCCTGACTGTTTAAATTCCACTTGGCACCGAGAGGGGTGATTTTACTGGCTTTGTACAAACACAGACTACAAATACAAAGATCCCCCGTATAGGCACACAGACTGTTGGGGAGAGTGCTTTAGATGAGCGCTCATAAAGGTCGGAACGGCGCGCGGGGCGAGAGGGGCGGTATTGCCAGAAACACGCACTCCTGGCCGCCTTTGTCTCCCCCAGTGCTAATGTACGCACCGCACCAGGTACGCACCGCACTAAGACCGGATCGAGGCTTTTTTTGCAGCTGGAGCTGTCCGGGGCTGACCTCCGGAAAATATATCCATGAGAAGTGAAGCCCTGCACACGTAAACGTAATACGTGGACATGGAGGAGCGGTGGCGCAGTGGTTAGCGCGCTGCTTTAGTATGGATCTGGCTACAGCTGAGGGGCCGCCCATAAATGACGTCACGCGATTTTGGACGATTTTCAAATATGACGTAGTGCGTATTTAATGTGCCGCTGCACTCTGATGTTGTAGGGGAAAACATCAAAAAGTCAATTTAATTAAGTAGAACGTGTTGTCTATATTTATTTAAAGTTGCGCATTTTGATGTGACGTCACATTTCTCAAACCCCACCCCCCCCCCATCGTCACACATCGTCACAAACGTCTGACCCCACCCCCTAGGTGCGTGACGTCATTTACGGACGCTCCCTGAGTTCGATTCCCGGCAACGGCTAACGTCAGTGGCGAGTGATAGCTGAGCCCGACCTGCCACTGCCTCTCCCCGCCAGCTGCCAACCCGTTCACCATTCCACAGCGACCGACGTGGTGAAGTATGGCCAAGCAGAACTCGTGCCGCAATTTCGCGTGATTTTTGGTCATAGACGTAGCGAGTCTTATTATTATTATTGGGCTCGAGGAGGGGTTATTCAGTTTGACACGTAGGCTCCGACAGCTACAGGCTTAGTGCGGCCTGGAAGCGTATTATTAAATAATACATATTACAATTCCTTATAGGGGAAACACATACTAATTTACGGATTACTAACGTGGCATATAATCACTAACACACATTACAACTAATTACTAATCTACAACTCATTACTAATCATAACCATTGACTGATTACTATTCGATTATATAATTACAATACCCACCCCCTCCGCCTCAAATCACTGCACCTGATATGAGTTAAGTGATGACGTCACCCTGCTGCTCTATATAAAACCGGGAGCAAGCGAGGGCTTTACCATTCTGGCGAATTGCCCGATGATGCTGGATGTAATTACCAGCGAAACGTCGTACTCAAACTGTAAATGTTGTGGATTCACTCTTCAACACACCGGTGGGCTAAAGTAGTGAACTTATTGTCTTTCGTCAACGTGACACTTTTTTTGCTGATTGGCCGTGTCGGGTGGTGGAGGGTTACGACACATTTATAAATAACGCGATCGAACCCAAAAACCCTTATTATGAGGAGGGTTATGTGGTTGGGTCAGGTTAAGGTGATTGCGTTCGGGTTGGTAACGGAACAGCCAAACAGACAATTCGCCCTCCGTCCCATGTCTGTCCCTCCACATAAACGAACGCGAGTGTGAGGAAACAAAACGATGGCTGAAAGCCCTCCCCGAGGAGGTTATCAATTCTAGATTTGAAGCTTTCGTGACTGCAGGGACTCTTTGGTTCTATTCGGTAAAGGCACGTAGGTTAAAAAATTAAAACAACAAAAATCACGACGTTTCGGCCACAACACAAGTGGCCTCCATCAAGGACGCGACCTGGGCTTGACTGTCTTCATTCCAGCGCTGTCCTCGTGACAGCACGGTCCCTTCACCTGATGGAGGCCACTTGTGTCGTGGCCGAAACGTCGTGATTCTTGTTGTTTTTCATTTTTTTCTACCTACGTGACTTTACCGAGTATAACCAAAGAGTCCTTGCAGTCACGAAAGCTTCAAATCTAGAACGCGAGTGTGTCCTTCTTTCTACGCATCCCATCAGCAAACACGGCCCTCTGCGAGAGTGCTTAATTTCAGTAAGCATTTCTTCAACGCACGCGACAGAGCGCAAGGCTGCTATCGACAGATGTTTTATAGGGCAAAGGAGTCCAAGGACTCTCTCTCTCTTTGTTAGATAGGGCCCTAGCTCGACACAATACGATATAGATACGTCTCACTCTACCACTCTGGTTTCTCTGTGTGCTGTGAAGAAGGACCATTGCCCGAAACGTCCCCTAATATGTGCACATTCCCTCCAAGGCCACAGTGTTCTATTATCGCCGACGGCGTTGAGTTATTGTGCTGCGCGTGTGTCTGTGCACAACTGCCAACGCGCCATCACCAAATACAAATTTGTTTATTGAACCCTACGTGTTGGTTAGGGTCAGGGCTGCAAGGCAAGGGGTCATGCTGATTGGCTGGTGTGCGGCGCCCTCTCGTGGCAAGGCGATATTCTACTTTTGTTCTGGTGTTGTTTCTTTTCCCGCGGGGAACATTTTCGGTCCACCGCCACTCACTCTCTGGCGATGAGCGCCCTCTGCTGGCGTGCTGGGTGCACGAATCAGCACCGCCACGCGCCACCCGTGGCGCGTGGCGGCAGCAGCGGCATCAGCAGCGGCAGCAGCAGCAACGGGCCGTCCATAAATGACGTCACGCGATTTTGGACTATTTTTGAGCCCCCCCCTCCTCGTCACACGGCGTCACAAAAAGTCAGACCCCCCCCCCTCAAATATGACGTCATAAAGCTTTGCCCCCCCTCCCCCCCCTAAAAAAATATAAAACATGCTTTAAATCGTATTCTTAGCTCTTTCGGTAAAGTCACGTTGAAGGGAAACAATAAAATAATAAAATATATAAAACAATGCTTTAAATCGCTTTAAACTATTGTCATTGTAGTGCGTATTCAATGTGGCGCTGCACTCTGATGTTGTAGGAGAAAACATGTATTAAAAAGTCTATTTAATTAAGTAGAACGTGTTGTCTATATTTATTTAAAGTTGCGCATTTTGATGTGACGTCAAATTTCTCAACCCCCCCTCCCCCACCTCGTCACAAATGTCTGACCACCCACCCCCCCCAGGTGCGTGACGTCATTCATGGACGGCCCCCAATACGGCAACAGGAGCTAAAGATGCCAATGACGGAGGTCTGCTGCTGCTGGCCACGACGGGGATGGGCTTCAGTAGAGAGAGAGAGAGATGGAGAGTTCGTGCCGTGTCGCTGTTCCCCCTCCTCCTGCGTTGAAGCAGCGCATACCACAGTGGGTGTTGGGTCCATTGTTTAGGTCGCATTGCCACAGGCGCACTCAAGTTTCAAGTTTCAAGTTTTCATGTATTAGGTATAGCGCTGTGAGCCATGCGGCTCTTGAGTCGGGTGCAACCGCAAGAAACTAAATATGAACAGAGAAACATCTTAAAGCGACGACGACGCGCAACAGAAGCATCCTGGATAAACCAGCAAATATTCCAGGAAAAAACCCCCCACCGTATCAAAACGCTGTGTGCAAAAATCCCAGTGTGATGCAAGTCAAACAATAACAACCATAAGACATATTCTTGGTTCTTTCGGTAAGAATATGAATCCCTGCAGTCACGAAAGCTTTAAATCTAAATTTAACCATAAGACAATTTATATTAAAGTTATCAACTCGGCACTTCCGCAAGCAACATGGCTTAACCATATGTTTTCGAAATCACCAAAATAAAGCTATAAAAACAATGAGGCTTGTCTACGATGTACATATATGGGGTCTCTACGGGTCTCTGTATATGATCTACGAGTCACTTTGCATGTACCTAAGTCTTCTCCTTGCGTATGGCGATGTGGTTCTAGGACAGGGGTGGGCAAATTTTTTGACTCGCGGGCCACAATGGGTTCTAAAATTTGACAGAGGGGCCGGGCCAGGAACAGATGGATGGAGTGTTTGTGTGAACTTAATATAAATGACGTGTTAAAAAATCATTACATGAAAGGATTTGGCCTTTAACAGGTAGCAAAGCATTTATTTGCAAGGCAATTTAACAAATTGCACGAACATGAACAATACAAAAACATGTCGTAACTCCCGGTCAAAGTGCGCCATCTAATGGGGAAATGGGGGCATTACAGGAGAAAGGTAAAATTTAATTTAATAATAATAATATTTGGACAAGTTCGGCGGGCCGGATTAAAAAGCCCAACGGGCCGTATACGGCCCGGGGGCCGTACTTTGCCCATGTCTGCCCTAGGAGCTCGATGCCAATTGTGGAGGTCTGCTGCTGCTGTTGCTGCTGACCACGACGAGGGAGCTTCAGCAGCAGTAGCAGAGAGAGAGGGAGAATTCGTGTCGTGTCGCTCTTCCTCCTCCGTTGAATGAGCGCTGACCACACTGGGTTTATAATAAAGGTTTTTTTTTGGGTTAGATCGCGTTATTTATAAATGTGTCGTAACCCTCCCCCACCCGACACGGTCAATCAGCAAAAAAAGTGTCACGTTGACAAAAGACAAATAGTTCACTACTTTAGCCCACCGGTGTGTTGAAGAGTGGTTTGAGTACGACGTTTCGCTGGTAATTACATCCAGCATCATCGGGCAATTCGCCAGAATGGTAAAGCCCTCACTTGCTCCCGGTCTTAAATAGAGCAGCAGGGTGACGTCATCATTTAACTCATTCAGATGCAGTGATTTGAGGCGGAGGGGGGGGTATTGTAATCATATAATCGATTGGTAATCAGTCAATGGTTATGATTAGTAATGAGTTGTAGATTAGTAATTGGTTGTAATGTGTGCTATTGTGATTATATGTCTGATCACCCCCACCCCCACCCTCCCCCGGAGGGTTACGCCACATTTATAACCGAAAAACCTTTATTATGAAAAATATTGGTCGCGAAAGCTTGCTCCGTGGTAAAGCAAACTGGGTTTACCACGCGGTCCACAGCGTGGGTTTGCATGGCCCGAATCGCACTCCCGTGGCTGCGTTTTTGAGGTGCCACATTCCGCGTGAGGAGGTGTGTGGCACATCGTTCTGGTGACGACGTCCGTGATGGTCGCACCGGCGTCGCCGAACGCGAGGAGGTGGAATGTCGGAGCCACGGCGTTTGCGGCGATAAATTTGAAATGTCGAAAGTGGCGTTTCTTCTGGACGTCCGATTTGTTCCTCTCGGTTCGCCAGCGTTATGATGATGATGATCATCATCATCATCAGTAGCAACAGCAGCCAGGGTTAATCCACCGCTGGATGGAGACCTCCCCAAGCTCTTGCCATGGATGTCACAGGGATTTATTGAAGCTACGTGCATCGATTTACACTTCGGGCGGTGTTTTGAGCTGAACAATGCCAAAGGGGTCCAGCGGCGTCATTCGCAAGAGGATGCCAAAGTGTGCCCCTGGGTCACGGCGCCTAACATTTTTTTTATTGTTTATTTTTGTTTAGCGACAACAACAAAAATAAACAAGTCAAACCAAGAGCCAAAGCGACGCCGCCAAATCCCTCGATGGGAGATTGTCGCGCTCACGCCCCCACGGCCTCCACGGCCCCCCCATGGCCCCCAGCATCGAGAGCGACGTCTCGGCCGGGAGCCTCGTGGCAGGGGGAGAGCCACGGACACTCGGCGAGGCATTCCCGTGAAGGGGTGGGGGGATGAACGGAAGCGTGGCCAGACAAACAATCGGCGGATACACGAACGAGGCAAAAGTGGCGTTGCGCGCGCGTCACCCCCCCCCCCCGCCCTCCCGCTCACGCACAGGCAACGTGGGCCGAGTTGGTGAACCCGGCAGAGGCAGTCGACGCTAGAGGGCAGCATCAGCCCGGCTAAAGCGTCGTCGCCACCACGATGTCGACTCGTTAACCAGACGCCGTGCGGGAGAGAAGGCGGCTTAGAGATAGTGAGTGAGGGAGGATGGCTCAGAGAGAGAGAACGACTCGGAGAGAGAGAGAACGACTCGGAGAGAGAGGATGATTCAGAGAGAGAGAGAACGACTCGGAGAGAGAGAACGACTCGGAGAGAGAGGTCGACTCAGAGAGAGAGAGAACGACTCGGAGAGAGAGGATGACTCAGAGAGAGAGAGAGAGAACGACTCAGAGAGAGAGAGAGGATGACTCAGAGAGAGAGGTCGACTCAGAGAGAGAACGACTCAGAGAGAGAGGTCGACTAAGAGAGAGAGAGGACGACTCAGAGAGAGGACGACTCAGAGAGAGAGGACGACTCAGAGAGAGAAAGGACGACTCAGAGAGAGAAAGGTCGACTCAGAGAGAAAGGACGACTCAGAGAGAGAGAGGACGACTCAGAGAGAGAGGACGACTCAGAGTGAAGGAGAGGACGACTCAGAGAGAGAGAGAGAAAGGACGACTCAGAGAGAGGGAGAGGACGACTCAGAGAGGGAGAGGACGACTCAGAGAGAAAGAGGACGACTCAGAGAGAGAGAGAGAGAGGACGACTCAGAGAGAGAGGACGACTCAGAGAGAGAGAAAGGACGACTCAAAGAGAGAGAGAGGGGGCGACTCAGAGAGAAAGGACGACTCAAAGAGAGAGAGGACGACTCAGAGAGAGAGGACGACTCTGAGAGAGAGAGGGGGCGACTCAGAGAGAGAGAGAGAGGACGACTCAGAGAGAGAGGACGACTCAGAGAGAGAGAGAGAAAGGACGACTCAGAGAGAGGGAGAGGACGACTCAGAGAGAGAGGACGACTCAGAGAGAGAGAAAGGACGACTCAGAGAGAGGGAGAGGACGACTCAGAGAGAGAGAGAGGACGACTCAGAGAGAGAGGGGGGGCGACTCAGAGAGAGAGAGAGGGGACGACTCAGAGAGAGAGAGGACGACTCAGAGAGAGGACGACTCAGAGAGAGAGGACGACTCAGAGAGAGGACGACTCAGTGGCGCCAGGAGGAGGAGGCGCCACAGGTGAGCGGGAAGGCAGCAGCGGCCACGCGGTGAGGTGCCAGAATTAATTTCCCAAGCTCTGCGGTCCAATCATGGCCACCTGAGTTCGATTCCCGGCCGCGGCCAACGGCCACCATCAGCGGTACTCTGAACTGGGTCCTGGGCACCCACTGGTCACTGCAACAACAACAACATGCGTTGACCATTGTGGTGAAGTATGGTCAAACAATCCCCACGTCCACCATCCAAAAGTTTTAAAATCTATTATTATGAACTAGCCTTTTTTCCCGTCCCAGGACGGAAGCTGTAATATTTACGTAAATAAACGTCTGCGTATAGTTATTTGTTAGAGTAACTTTCAATAAAGAAACGTCACATTTAAAGCGAATTTGCGTAACAAAAAACGTCTTATAATAACAACGTGCGCCTTTTGGCGTCATGTGGTCCAACACCAACGTGAGACTAGGGCTCTAAGGAAAGCTGTCTCGGGTGTGGACCAATCAATTTCAAGGACAGTGCCAATACATTATCAGAGTTATGTTTTTTGTTTGCATTCCGACCGCAGGTATTGTGGTCAATGCAAACATGACTCCTTGTAAAAAAAAGGTGTCAGTTTTGTTGCCAGATAAAAGGGTAAAAAAACAATTATCATATTCTGCTACTGACAAAGGAGGTTCCAATGGTGAAAAAATGTCTTGCTTATGATAATAATTACGGGGGGGGAGCTCTTTTGTCGTGACCTCACGTACGGATGTAGCACTGTGCTGCGTACATTTATTTTTTTACCGTCACTTTCTGCAAGAGAAACGTCGTCATGTTTGAAGCGACTCTGCGTAAAAAAAAACTAAAAAAAATATTTCCGCTCGACCTTCTTCCGCCTGAGTGTACAAATCCACCCGCTCATGATTATTTTATTATTAATGACGGGGGGGGGGTGGGGTGGGGGAATTTGGACTGACGTCACGCGCGTTACACACATTTCTGGGCTATTATAGCAGCAATTGTAAGGAAGAAATGAAGAAATAAAAAAAAACAGACAAGTCGGCAATGGATCGACCTCCCAGTCGAGTGTCAGTGGCGCGTGCCAACTTAGAGGTTCACAATAGCCACGTTTGTGCTCGCGACGGTGGTGACGTGAAGGTTACTGCGATGGGGAGGGGGGGGGATCTCAGTGAAGGCGGCTTCACTATTCGTGCGCAAAGACAAAGGCCCCCCGTGTAGCCTCGAACGCGACTGTTGGGGCAAGTGCTGCTTAGCGAGCAGCACCTATGAAGGCCGGAACGGGCACGCGAGGAGGGCGTGGTGGCCAGTACGCCCTACTCGTGGCCAGCACCACGCCCGGCCGCCTTTGTCTCCCCAGTGGCGATGTTTGCTACACACCGCACCAGGTAACCCATTTGAGGCTGAGCCGACCTAGGGGAGGCCCAGGACCGGTTCAGATAATCGTCGCCCGGCGGTGTTGGCCGTGAGCGGGGAATGGAATTCGGGTCGTAGGGTTCGTAGCGCAGCAGCGTTGCGCTAACCGCTACACCACCGCTCCCCACACACACACACACGCACCCACATTGCACACACTCAGACAGGGACAAAGATCCCCTGTGTAGCCCCTTCACTGGCTTGTGGGGCAAGTGCTGTTTGCGAGCACCTGTTGAAGGTCGCCACGGTACACGAGGCGGGTGGGTGGCCAGCACCACGTACGGACCGCCTTTGTCTCCCCGGTAGCGATGTTTAGGCACCGCACCAGGTACTCATTTGAGGCTGAGTCGACCTAGGTGAGTTCCTAGGACCGGGCCAGATAATATAATCGCTATAACCGCCGTTGGCCGTGAGCGGGAATCGAACTCGGGTGGCCGGGTTCGTAGCGCGGCGTAGAGCTGACCGCTGAGCCACCGCTCCCCGCACAACGCAGCATCACGCACACGCAAACACCGTCGGCCACTATTCCCGTATTGTTATAAACCGCACACGCCAGCCAATGACGGCAAATCCTGGCGTCAAAAGCTCCACCGTTTGGGCCACGAGATCCACGGCGGGGGGGGGGGAGGGGGGGGCTTCCGCGAGTCAGCGCGCGTGGCGAGCAGCCCCCCCCAAACCCCCGGGCCGTCGGGGTTTGAGATACGGCAAGCGGCGGTGGTGGCGGCGCGGTGTGGGGGGCATCTCGCGTGAGATTCCACTCAGCACTCACCGCCCACCGAGGGGTTCATCTGGCCACTGCCCTAATCCCCTCTCCCCCACCCTCCCCGGGGATTATTTCACGTCGCTCGCGTCTCTCATATCGCCCCACTGGGGATTTGAGAGACGGGCGCTGGGGTGGTGGGGGAGGGTTGGTGGATCGTGCCGTGATGGAGACAGTCAGAGAGAGAGAGGGAGACGACCGGGTGTGGATTAGAGGCCAGAGATGCTGAAACGGCACCGCTGAGATGTTTTGGTTCCACTCTGGGTTGCAGCCGCTGTAGTGGTGAGTTGATGATCTCAGCCAAGGTCACCGATGATTTGCAATTTTATAGAGACCCATAGACATACATAGAGACCCACATACTCACATAGAGACCCACAAATACAGAGACTCACATAGAGGCTCATACATAGAGACCCACAGAATAACACGGAGACCCACAAACACAGAGACCTACAGACTCACACAGAGTCCCACAGACTCACATATAGACCTAAAAATCCAGAGACCCAGAGATCACATAGAGGCTCATACTCACATAGAGACCCACAGATTAACACGGAGACCCACAAACATAGAGACCCACATACTCACACAGAGATCCACAGACTCACGTAGAGACCCAGAGCCTCAAATAGAGTCCTACAGATTATCACGGAGACCCACAAACACAGCGACCCACAGACTCACATAGAGACCCACAGACTCACATATAGACCCAAAACACAGAGACCCAGAGATCACATAGCGACTCCTACTCACATAGACTCACATATTAACATGGAGACCCACAGACTGACATAAAGACCCAAATACTCACATGGAGACCCACAGACTCACATGGAGACACATACTCACATAGAGGCCCATAGGCTCACGTGGAAACCCACAAACTCAGAGACTCACATAGAGACTCATACTCACATAGAGATCCACATATTTACACGGAGACTCACGAACACAGAGACCCACAGACTCAAATTGAGACCCACAGACTCACATGGAGACACATAATCACATAGAGACCGATAGCCTCACGTAGAAACCCACAAATTCAGAGACCCACAGCCTCACATAGAGACCAACAGACTCACATAAAGACCGATAGCCTCACGTAGAAACCCACAAACTCAGAGACCCACAGCCTCACATAGAGACCCACAGACTCACGTGTAGAGAATACCCTTGGGTTCATGTCACCTTCAAAGACAATCCGCATTGAGCACCCGGCCTAGAGGAGGTAAGAGGAGGGATGTAGGGTGTTGGAGGAGAGGGATGATAGAAGGGGAGAGACAAAGGTGGCCCTGACTGTTTAAATTCCACTTGGCACCGAGAGGGGTGATTTTACTGGCTTTGTACAAACACAGACTACAAATACAAAGATCCCCCGTATAGGCACACAGACTGTTGGGGAGAGTGCTTTAGATGAGCGCTCATAAAGGTCGGAACGGCGCGCGGGGCGAGAGGGGCGGTATTGCCAGAAACACGCACTCCTGGCCGCCTTTGTCTCCCCCAGTGCTAATGTACGCACCGCACCAGGTACGCACCGCACTAAGACCGGATCGAGGCTTTTTTTGCAGCTGGAGCTGTCCGGGGCTGACCTCCGGAAAATATATCCATGAGAAGTGAAGCCCTGCACACGTAAACGTAATACGTGGATATGGAGGAGCGGTGGCGCAGTGGTTAGCGCGCTGCTTTAGTATGAATCTGGCTACAGCTGAGGGGCCGCCCATAAATGACGTCACGCGATTTTGGACGATTTTCAAATATGACGTAGTGCGTATTTAATGTGCCGCTGCACTCTGATGTTGTAGGGGAAAACATCAAAAAGTCAATTTAATTAAGTAGAACGTGTTGTCTATATTTATTTTAAGTTGCGCATTTTGATGTGACGTCACATTTCTCAAACCCCACCCCCCCCCATCGTCACACATCGTCACAAACGTCTGACCCCACCCCCTAGGTGCGTGACGTCATTTACGGACGCTCCCTGAGTTCGATTCCCGGCAACGGCTAACGTCAGTGGCGAGTGATAGCTGAGCCCGACCTGCCACTGCCTCTCCCCGCCAGCTGCCAACCCGTTCACCATTCCACAGCGACCGACGTGGTGAAGTATGGCCAAGCAGAACTCGTGCCGCAATTTCGCGTGATTTTTGGTCATAGACGTAGCGAGTCTTATTATTATTGGGCTCGAGGAGGGGTTATTCAGTTTGACACGTAGGCTCCGACAGCTACAGGCTTAGTGCGGCCTGGAAGCGTATTATTAAATAATACATATTACAATTCCTTATAGGGGAAACACATACTAATTTACGGATTACTAACGTGGCATATACTCACCATTGACTGATTACTATTCGATTATGTAATTACAATACCCCCCCCCTCCGCCTCAAATCACTGCAGCTGAATGAGTTAAATGATGACGTCACCCTGCTGCTCTATTTAAGACCGGGAGCAAGCGAGGGCTTTACCATTCTGGCGAATTGCCCGATGATGCTGGATGTAATTACCAGCGAAACGTCACAGTACTCAAACTGTAAATGTGGATTCACTCTTCAACACACCGGTGGGCTAAAGTAGTGAACTATTTGTCTTTTGTCAACGTGACACTTTTTTTGCTGATTGGCCGTGTCGGGTGGTGGAGGGTTACGACACATTTATAAATAACGCGATCTGACCAAAAAACCTTTATTATGAGGAGGGTTATGTGGTTGGGTCAGGTTAAGGTGATTGCGTTCGGGTTGGTAACGGAACAGCCAAACAGACAATTCGCCCTCCGTCCCTTGTCTGTCCCTCCACATAAACGAACGCGAGTGTGAGGAAACAAAACGATGGGTGAAAGCCCTCCCCGAGGAGGTTATCAATTCTAGATTTGAAGCTTTCGTGACTGCAAGGACTCTTTGGTTCTATTCGCTAAAGTCACGTAGGTTAAAAAATTAAAACAACAAAAATCACGACGTTTCGGCCACAACACAAGTGGCCTCCATCAAGGACGCGACCTGGGCTTGACTGTCTTCATTCCAGCGCTGTCCTCGTGACAGCACGGTCCCTTCACCTGATGGAGGCCACTAGTGTCGTGGCCGAAACGTCGTGATTCTTGTTGTTTTATTTTTTTCTACCTACGTGACTTTACCGAGTATAACCAAAGAGTCCTTGCAGTCACGAAAGCTTCAAATCTGGAACGCGAGTGTGTCTTTCTTTCTTTCTACGCATCCCATCAGCAAACACGGCCCTCTGTGAGAGTGCTTAATTTCAGTAAGCATTTCTTCAACGCACGCGACAGAGCGCAAGGCTGCTATCGACAGATGTTTTATAGGGCAAAGGAGTCCAAGGACTCTCTCTTTGTTAGATAGGGCCCTAGCTCGACACAATACGATATAGATACGTCTCACTCTACCACTCTGGTTTCTCTGTGTGCTGTGAAGAAGGACCATTGCCCGAAACGTCGCCTAATATGTGCACCAATCCCTCCAAGGCCACAGTGTTCTATTATCGCCGACGGCGTTGAGTTATTGTGCTGCGCGTGTGTCTGTGCACAACTGCCAACGCGCCATCACCAAATACAAATTTGTTTATTGAACCCGTCGTGTTGGTTAGGGTCAGGGCTGCAAGGCAAGGGGTCATGCTGATTGGCTGGTGTGCGGCGCCTTCTCGTGGCAAGGCGATATTCCACTTTTGTTCTGGTGTTTCTTTTCCCGCGGGGAACATTTTCGGTCCACCGCCACTCACTCTCTGGCGATGAGCGCCCTCTGCTGGCGTGCTGGGTGCACGAATCAGCACCGCCACGCGCCACCCGTGGTGCGTGGCGGCAGCAGCGGCAGCAGCAGCAACGGGCCGTCCATAAATGACGTCACGCGATTTTGGACTATTTTTGAGCCCCCCCCCCTCGTCACACGGCGTCACAAAAAGTCAGAACCCCCCCCCTCAAATATGACGTCAGAAAGCTTTGCCCCCTCTCCCCCCCCTAAAAAAAATATAAAACATGCTTTAAATCGTAATCTTAGCTCTTTCGGTAAAGTCACGTTGAAGGGAAACAATAAAATAATAAAATATATAAAACAATGCTTTAAATCGCTTTAAACTATTGTCATTGTAGTGCGTATTCAATGTGGCGCTGCACTCTGATGTTGTAGGAGAAAACATTTATTAAAAAGTATATTTAATTAAGTAGAACGTGTTGTCTATATTTATTTAAAGTTGCGCATTTTGATGTGACGTCAAATTTCTCAACCCCCCCTCCCCCACCTCGTCACACATCGTCACAAATGTCTGACCACCCACCCCCCCCTAGGTGCATGACGCCATTTATGGACGGCCCCCAATACGGCAACAAGAGCTAAAGATGCCAATGACGGAGGTCTGCTGCTGCTGGCCACGACGGGGATGGGCTTCAGTAGAGAGAGAGAGATGGAGAGTTCGTGCCGTGTCGCTGTTCCCCCTCCTCCTGCGTTGAAGCAGCGCATACCACAGTGGGTGTTGGGTCCATTGTTTAGGTCGCATTGCCACAGGCGCACTCAAGTTTCAAGTTTTCATGTATTAGGTATAGCACTGTGAGCCATGCGGCTCTTGAGTGGGGTGCAACCGCAAGAAACTAAATATGAACAGAGAAAACATCTTAAAGCGACGACGACGCGCAACAGAAGCATCCTGGATAAACCAGCAAATCTTCCAGGAAAAAAACCCCCACCGTATCAAAACGCTGTGTGCAAAAATCCCAGTGTGATGCAAGTCAAACAATAACAACCATAAGACATATTCTTGGTTCTTTCGGTAAGAATATGAATCCCTGCAGTCACGAAAGCTTTAAATCAGAATTTAACCATAAGACAATTTAGATTAAAGTTATCAACTCGGCACTTCCGCAAGCAACATGGCTTAACCACATGTTTTCGAAATCACCAAAATAAATCTATAAAAACAATGAGGCTTGTCTACGATGTACATATATGGGGTCTCTACGGGTCTCTGTATATGATCTACGAGTCACTTTGCATGTACCTAAGTCTTCTCCTTGCGTATGGCGATGTGGTTCTAGGACAGGGGTGGGCAAATTTTTTGACTCGCGGGCCACAATGGGTTCTAAAATTTGACAGAGGGGCCGGGCCAGGAACAGATGGATGGAGTGTTTGTGTGAACTTAATATAAATGACGTGTTAAAAAATCATTACATGAAAGGATTTGGCCTTTAACAGGTAGCAAAGCATTTATTTGCAAGGCAATTTAACAAATTGCACGAACATGAACAATACAAAAACATGTCGTAACTCCCGGTCAAAGTGCGCCATCTAATGGGGAAATGGGGGCATTACAGGAGAAAGGTAAAATTTAATTTAATAATAATAATATTTGGACAAGTTCGGCGGGCCGGATTAAAAAGCCCAACGGGCCGTATACGGCCCGGGGGCCGTACTTTGCCCATGTCTGCCCTAGGAGCTCGATGCCAATTGTGGAGGTCTGCTGCTGCTGTTGCTGCTGACCACGACGAGAGAGCTTCAGCAGCAGCAGAAAGAGAGAGAGGGAGAATTCGTGTCGTGTCGCTCTTCCTCCTCCGTTGAATGAGCGCTGACCACACTGGGTTTATAATAAAGGTTTTTTTTTGGGTTAGATCGCGTTATTTATAAATGTGTCGTAACCCTCCCCCACCCGACACGGTCAATCAGCAAAAAAAGTGTCACGTTGACAAAAGACAAATAGTTCACTACTTTAGCCCACCGGTGTGTTGAAGAGTGGTTTGAGTACGACGTTTCGCTGGTAATTACATCCAGCATCATCGGGCAATTCGCCAGAATGGTAAAGCCCTCACTTGCTCCCGGTCTTAAATAGAGCAGCAGGGTGACGTCATCATTTAACTCATTCAGATGCAGTGATTTGAGGCGGAGGGGGGGGTATTGTAATCATATAATCGATTGGTAATCAGTCAATGGTTATGATTAGTAATGAGTTGTAGATTAGTAATTGGTTGTAATGTGTGCTATTGTGATTATATGTCTGATCACCCCCACCCCCACCCTCCCCCGGAGGGTTACGCCACATTTATAACCGAAAAACCTTTATTATGAAAAATATTGGTCGCGAAAGCTTGCTCCGTGGTAAAGCAAACTGGGTTTACCACGCGGTCCACAGCGTGGGTTTGCATGGCCCGAATCGCACTCCCGTGGCTGCGTTTTTGAGGTGCCACATTCCGCGTGAGGAGGTGTGTGGCACATCGTTCTGGTGACGACGTCCGTGATGGTCGCACCGGCGTCGCCGAACGCGAGGAGGTGGAATGTCGGAGCCACGGCGTTTGCGGCGATAAATTTGAAATGTCGAAAGTGGCGTTTCTTCTGGACGTCCGATTTGTTCCTCTCGGTTCGCCAGCGTTATGATGATGATGATCATCATCATCATCAGTAGCAACAGCAGCCAGGGTTAATCCACCGCTGGATGGAGACCTCCCCAAGCTCTTGCCATGGATGTCACAGGGATTTATTGAAGCTACGTGCATCGATTTACACTTCGGGCGGTGTTTTGAGCTGAACAATGCCAAAGGGGTCCAGCGGCGTCATTCGCAAGAGGATGCCAAAGTGTGCCCCTGGGTCACGGCGCCTAACATTTTTTTTATTGTTTATTTTTGTTTAGCGACAACAACAAAAATAAACAAGTCAAACCAAGAGCCAAAGCGACGCCGCCAAATCCCTCGATGGGAGATTGTCGCGCTCACGCCCCCACGGCCTCCACGGCCCCCCCATGGCCCCCAGCATCGAGAGCGACGTCTCGGCCGGGAGCCTCGTGGCAGGGGGAGAGCCACGGACACTCGGCGAGGCATTCCCGTGAAGGGGTGGGGGGATGAACGGAAGCGTGGCCAGACAAACAATCGGCGGATACACGAACGAGGCAAAAGTGGCGTTGCGCGCGCGTCACCCCCCCCCCCCGCCCTCCCGCTCACGCACAGGCAACGTGGGCCGAGTTGGTGAACCCGGCAGAGGCAGTCGACGCTAGAGGGCAGCATCAGCCCGGCTAAAGCGTCGTCGCCACCACGATGTCGACTCGTTAACCAGACGCCGTGCGGGAGAGAAGGCGGCTTAGAGATAGTGAGTGAGGGAGGATGGCTCAGAGAGAGAGAACGACTCGGAGAGAGAGAGAACGACTCGGAGAGAGAGGATGATTCAGAGAGAGAGAGAACGACTCGGAGAGAGAGAACGACTCGGAGAGAGAGGTCGACTCAGAGAGAGAGAGAACGACTCGGAGAGAGAGGATGACTCAGAGAGAGAGAGAGAGAACGACTCAGAGAGAGAGAGAGGATGACTCAGAGAGAGAGGTCGACTCAGAGAGAGAACGACTCAGAGAGAGAGGTCGACTAAGAGAGAGAGAGGACGACTCAGAGAGAGGACGACTCAGAGAGAGAGGACGACTCAGAGAGAGAGAGGACGAGTCAGAGAGAGAGGACGACTCAGAGAGAGAGGACGACTCAGAGAGAGAGGACGACTCAGAGAGAGAGGACGACTCAGAGAGAGAGGACGACTCAGAGGCTCCAGGAGGAGGAACTACAGACGAGCGGGAAGGTAGCAGCAGCAGCAGCCAGGCAGCGAGTAGCCGGCCCTACCAACAATTTCCCGAGTTCTGCGGCCCTCTACATTTGACGGTGTTTTAAACCTATTCACGAGTGTTTGCTTTTATACACGTGGGGGGTGGAAAACGGGATCGCCTGGAGCAAAGTCACGCGCGCGATGGGGAGACACGTGTTGCCCCACGCGTATCGGAGAACATGGCGAGTCATTCCCGCGGGCGAGCCATGGGGGTTAGGACTCACAGCGTGCGTTGTGTGATCCACAAAACCCTCGTGGGGGTCAGGTCTCACAGCGTGCGTGTGTGATCCACAAACCCTCGTGGGGGTCGGGACTCACAGCGTGCGTGTGTGATCCACAAACCCTCGTGGGGGTCAGGGGCTCACAGCGTGTGTGATCTACAAACCCTCGTGGGGGTCAGGACTCACAGAGTGCGTGCGTGATCCACAAACCCTCTTGGGGGTCAGGGGCTCACAGAGTGCGTGCGTGATCCACAAACCCTCGTGGGGGTCAGGACTCACAGAGTGCGTGCGTGATCCACAAACCCTCGTGGGGGTCAGGACTCACAGCGTGCGTGATCCACAAACCCTCGTGGTGGTCAGGACTCACAGCGTGCGTGATCCACAAAACCCTCGTGGGGGTCAGGACTCACAGAGTGTGTGATCCACAAACCCTCGTGGGGGTCAGGGCACAGAGTGTGTGTGTGATCCACAAACCCTCGTGGGGGTCATGACTCACAGCGTGCGTGATCCACAAAACCCTCGTGGGGGTCAGGACTCACAGCGTGCGTGTGTGATCCACAAACCCTCGTGGTGGTCAGGGCTCACAGAGTGCGTGATCCACAAAACCCTCGCTGCTGCCTCCGTAGTGCCGGGTTGCGCGCGCGCGCATCAGGCACACGGGTCTGCTTGGGAGTGATTTCAAACCCGGCTCTGCTTGACGAGACGCTTGAATGTTTGAGGCCGGTCCAGAGTTGTGATGCTGTTTGAAGCAAGGGCGTTGGAACGATGCACTCCCAGGAGGAAGTAGGGGGAGGGAGGGGGGTCCCGTGCTGCTGATTTTTGTTTTTTACTCGTGTAGAGGGACAGACGATCCGTGGGAGGAGGCGAGCTGTCCACTTGGTTTGTTGTTGTTGTTGCTGGTGATGATGATCACGGTTATATTGACCGTGGTGGCGATGATCAGGATGATGGTGATGGCTGTGGGGAGCGGCGGTGTAGTGGTCAGCGCGCTGCGCTACGAACCCGGCGACCCGTGTTCGATGCCCCCTCACGGCCAAACGCCGGTGACGATTACTTGAACCGGTTCTGGGACCTCTCCTAGGTCGACTCAGCCTCAAATGAGTACCTGATATGGTGTGTGAACATCGCCACTGGGGAGACAAAGGCGGTCAGGCACGGTGCTGGCTATCCACCCCCTCGTGTAAAAGTTTGACTTTCATAGTTGCTCCCTAACAGCACTTGCCCCAACAGTCTGTTAAGGCTATACGGGGGTTCTTTGTTTTTGGTGATGATGGCAATGACGATGACGACGATGATTATATTAATGATGGTGATTGCAATGACGATGACGACGATGACGATTATAGCGATCGTGGTGACGACGATTGGATTGACGATGGCGGCGATTGTAATATTGAGGATGATTACGACCACACTGAAAACGGCAAAACCACGATTTAAAAATATTGCTCTTTATTTGATAAACACAGCGTCGCGTAACGTGACAACCACACGTGTTACTTGAATGATATAAACAGAGGCGAGGGGGTAACCACCATCATTATCATCATCACCACCACCTTCATCAGCATCATCATCATCATCATCGCAACCGTAGTAAAACATAGACATCTATACACGCCTCCACAGTCATTATACACAGAACACGCGTGTGGGTAATATTGTGAACGTTTCATATGATATAGTCATTATTTCAACAGCAATTATAATCGTTTGTCATATATATTATATGTGTAAAAAAACCCCTATGTTGGGTACTGTATATATGTATGTACAATGCAGCCACTGTGGAGTTTGGAGTAACGCGCAATTGTAATTGGATTACTCCCTCGCGGTAATCATGTGGGGGTCACGGCCACGTTGCCCGCGTTTGTAACGGGCCGACAACTTTCCCGAGGCCCTGTAAACGTTGTATATATAAAAAAAACAACCGAGTGGGATTTGAGTAACGCGCGGGTGGAACTGCGGAACTAACCGAATCCAAGTCGGGCACATTTCGTCAGTAACACTGTGGCCTCAAAATAAAAACACACAACACACAACAGGCGACGTTTCGGGGTCAAGGCCCTTCTTCATAGCGCACAATTATTTGGCGATTGCTGCTGCTTGCTTGCCTTGCCTTGCCTGCTGCGTTGGCAGTGGTGCACAAGTACTGTACAAACAACAACAACAACAACGTAACATTGTCCGTGTCAACAACGGCACCACCTTGTGCGGCCTTCGAAGAAAAAAAACATAGTCGGGGTGAAATTTTGACTTTAAACTTTCGTGACTGCAGGAATTCCTATTCTGGGTTCTTTCGGTAAAGTCACGTATATGGAAACGTCGTGTTTTTTTGCTTTTATTTTTAATTGTAAATTTTTATTTATTTATTTTTTCTATGTACGTGACTTTACCGACAGAACCAAGAGAATATACGCAGGGTGCTTATATATATTTTTTAAAACTATCGTTTTGAATTGAAAAAGAACGGATAATACATCGTAACATGATAACAAATCGTCGTGTTAATAGCTTCAAAAAGTCTCCAACTTGTTCGCCATCATTGTCAACGCGTTGCCTGGAATCGTCTCCGGGTGTCGCGAACATCTCAGAAGCGTTACTGTTGTCCTTGATGAAACCCTCGATGGCACGGGCGACGCTTTCGAGCAGCGTTCGGCCCCTGTTCCCCTAAATAAACGAAGGCCGTTTGCCCGAAACGTCGCCCAATTGGACGTAGCGTTTCTTTGTAAGGCCGCTCAAGAGTTCAATTTTGACTTGAAAACTTTTCACGACTGCAGGCATTTATATTCTTGGTAAAGTCACGTAGATAGAAAATAAAACAGAGGTAAAAAAATAATAAAATTAAATATAAAAAATGAAAATAATATATTGAAAATTGAAAAAAGCAAAAACACCGCTTGGGTTGCGATCGAAACGTCGTGGATTTTTTGCTCCCCCCCCCCCCCTCACACACACACAAACACGGTCTGGCCGGCACGCACAACGGAAGCCATCGAACGTAATCCGGCGATCCGTCGCAGCGCGTTACTTTGGGGAAGACCGCCGACGGGGATTACTTTTACGTTACATATTTTTGTTTGAAACTCTTTAAAGGGTAATCCCGGCAGCCTCGGCGAGCGATCTGTCTCTCGCTCGGTACGCGCCGACACAACGTAGACTCTCTCTCACACAACGTCGACTCTCTCACACAACGTCGACTCTCACACACACAACGTCGACTCTCACACACACAACGTCGACTCTCTCTCACACAACGTCGACTCTCTCACACAACGTCGATTATCTCACACACAACGTCGACTGTCTCTCACACACACAACGTCGACTCTCACACACACACAACGTCGGCTCTCTCACACAACGTCGACTCTCTCACACAACGTCGACTGTCTCTCACAACGTCGATTATCTCACACACAACGTCGACTCTCTCACACACAACGTCGACTCTCTCACACACACAACGTCGACTCTCTCTCACACAACGTCGACTCTCTCACACAACGTCGACTGTCTCTCACAACGTCGATTATCTCACACACAACGTCGACTCTCTCACACACAATGGCGACTCTCACACACACGTCGACTCTCTCTCACACAACGTCGACTCGCTCTCACACAACGTCGACTCTCTCTCACACAACGTCGACTCTCTCTCACACAACGTCGACTCTCTCTCACACAACGTCGACTCTCTCTCACACAACGTCGACTCTCTCACACACAACGTCGACTCTCTCTCACACAACGTCGACTGACTCTCTCACAACGTCGACTCTCTCTAACAACGTCGATTATCTCACACACAACGTCGACTCTCTCACACACAACGTCGACTCTCTCTCACACACAACGTCGACTCTCTCACACAACGTCGACTCTCTCACACAACGTCGACTCTCTCACACACAACGTCGACTCTCTCTCACACACAACGTCGACTCTCACACACAACGTCGACTCTCTCACACAACGTCGACCCTCTCACACACAACGTCGACTCTCTCTCACACAACGTCGACTCTCACACACGTCGACCCACTCACACACAACGTCGAATCTCTCTCACACAACGTCGACCCACTCTCACACAACGTCGACTCTCAAACACGTCGACTCTCTCTCACAACGTCGATTCTCTCACACAACGTCGACTCTCTCATACAACGTCGACTCTCTCACACACAACGTCGACTCTCTCACACACAACGTCGACTCTCTCACACACAACGTCGACTCTGTCTTACACAACGTCGACTCTCTCTCTCACAACGTCGACACTCTCTCACAACGACGACTCTCTCACACACAACGTCGACTTACTCACACACACAACGTCGACTCTCCCACACAACGTCGACTCTCACACACAACGTCGACTCTCTCTCACACAACGTCTCTCTCACACAACGTCGACTCTCTCTCTCTCACAACGTCTCTCTCACACAACGTCGACTCTCTCTCTCTCACAACGTCGATTATCTCTCACGCAACGTCGACTCTCTCACACACAACGTCGACTCGCTCTCACACACACAACGTCGACTCTCTCACACACAACGTCGACCCTCTCTCACACAACGTCGACTCTCTCACACACAACGTCGACTCTCTCACACACAACGTCGACTCTCACACACAACGTCGACTCTCACACACAACGTCGACTCTCTCACACACAACGTCGACTCTCTCACACACAACGTCGACTCTCTCACACAACGTCGACACTCTCACACATACACAACGTCGACTCTCACACACACGTCGACTCTCACACACAACGTCGACTCTCTCTCACACAACGTCGACTCTCTCTCTCACAACGTCGACTCTCTCACACAACGTCGACTCTCTCTCACACACAACGTCGACTCTCTCACACAACGTCGACCCTCTCACACACAACGTCGACTCTCTCTCACACAACGTCGACTCTCACACACGTCGACCCACTCACACACAACGTCGAATCTCTCTCACACAACGTCGACCCACTCTCACACAACGTCGACTCTCAAACACGTCGACTCTCTCTCACAACGTCGATTCTCTCACACAACGTCGACTCTCTCATACAACGTCGACTCTCTCACACACAACGTCGACTCTCTCACACACAACGTCGACTCTCTCACACACAACGTCGACTCTGTCTTACACAACGTCGACTCTGTCTTACACAACGTCGACTCTCTCTCTCACAACGTCGACACTCTCTCACAACGACGACTCTCTCACACACAACGTCGACTTACTCACACACACAACGTCGACTCTCCCACACAACGTCGACTCTCACACACAACGTCGACTCTCTCTCACACAACGTCTCTCTCACACAACGTCGACTCTCTCTCTCTCACAACGTCTCTCTCACACAACGTCGACTCTCTCCCTCTCACAACGTCGATTATCTCTCACGCAACGTCGACTCTCTCACACACAACGTCGACTCGCTCTCACACACACAACGTCGACTCTCTCACACACAACGTCGACCCTCTCTCACACAACGTCGACTCTCTCACACACAACGTCGACTCTCTCACACACAACGTCGACTCTCACACACAACGTCGACTCTCTCACACACAACGTCGACTCTCTCACACACAACGTCGACTCTCTCACACAACGTCGACACTCTCACACATACACAACGTCGACTCTCACACACACGTCGACTCTCACACACAACGTCGACACTCTCACACATACACAACGTCGACTCTCACACACACGTCGACTCTCACACACAACGTCGACTCTCTCTCACACAACGTCGACTCTCTCTCTCACAACGTCGACTCTCTCACACAACGTCGACTCTCTCTCACACACAACGTCGACTCTCTCACACAACGTCGACTCTCTCTCACAACGTCGACTCTCTCTCACACACAACGTCGACTCTCTCTCTCACACACAACGTCGACTCTCACACACAACGTCGACTCTCTCACACAACGTCGACCCTCTCACACACGTCGACTCTCTCTCACACAACGTCGACTCTCACACACGTCGACTCTCTCACACACAACGTCGAATCTCTCTCACACAACGTCGACTCTCTCTCACACAACGTCGACTCTCACACACGTCGACTCTCTCTCACAACGTCGATGCTCTCACACAACGTCGACTCTCTCATACAACGTCGACTCTCTCACACACAACGTCGACTCTGTCTTACACAACGTCGACTCTGTCTTACACAACGTCGACTCTCTCTCTCTCACAACGTCGACTCTCTCTCACAACGTCGACTCTCACACACAACGTCGACTTACTCACACACACAACGTCGACTCTCTCACACAACGTCGACTCTCTCAGACACAACGTCGACTCTCTCTCACAAAGTCGACTCTCTCACACACAACGTCGACTCTCCCACACAACGTCGACTCTCTCACACAACGTCGACTCTCTCTCTCACAACGTCGATTATCTCTCACGCAACGTCGACTCTCTCTCACACACAACGTCGACCCTCTCACACACAACGTCGACTCTCTCTCACACAACGTCGACTCTCACACACGTCGAATCTCTCTCACACAACGTCGACTCTCTCACACAACGTCGAATCTCTCACACAACGTCGACTCTCACACACAACGTCGACTCTCACGCAACGTCGACTCTCACTCACACACAACGTCGACTCTCTCACACAACGTCGACTCTCTCACACAACGTCGACTCTCATACACAACGTCGACCCTCTCACACACAACGTCGACCCGCTCACACACAACGTCGACTCTCTCTCACACAACGTCGACTCTCACACACGTCGAATCTCTCTCACACAACGTCGACTCTCTCACACAACGTCGACTCTCACACACAACGTCGACTCTCACACACGTCGACTCTCTCTCACAACGTCGATTCTCTCACACAACGTCGACTCTCTCATACAACGTCGACTTTCTCACACACAACGTCGACTCTCTCACACACAACGTCGACTTTCTCACACACAACGTCGACTCTGTCTTACACAACGTCGACTCTGTCTTACACAACGTCGACGCTCTCTCTCACAACGTCGACTCTCTCTCACAACGTCGACTCTCTCACACACAACGTCGACTTACTCACACACACAACGTCGACTCTCTCACGCAACGTCGACTCTCTCACACAACGTCGACTCTCTCTCACACAACGTCGACTCTCTCTCACAAAGTCGACTCTCTCACACACAACGTCGACTCTCCCACACAACGTCGACTCTCTCACACACAACGTCTCTCTCACACAACGTCGACTCTCTCTCTCTCACAACGTCGACTCTCTCTCACACAACGTCGACTCTCTCTCACACAACGTCGACTCTCTCTCACACAACGTCGACCCTCCCTCACACAACGTCGACCCTCTCTCACACAACGTCGACTCTCCCTCACACAACGTCGACTCTCTCACACAACGTCGACTCTCTCTCTCACAACGTCGACACTCTCACACACAACGTCGACTCTCTCTCACACAACGTCGACTCTCTCACACAACGTCGACTCTCTCACACACACACAACGTCGACTCTCTCACACAACGTCGACTCTCTCACACAACGTCGACTCTCTCACACGTCGACTCTCTCTCACACACAACGTCGACTCTCACACACAACGTCGACTCTCTTTCACACAACGTCGACTCTCTCACACACAACGTCGACTCTGTCTTACACAACGTCGACTCTCTCTCTCACAACGTCGACCCTCTCACACACAACGTCGACTTACTCACACACACGTCGACTCTCTCACACAACGTCGACTCTCTCACACACAACGTCGACTCTGTCTTACACAACGTCGACTCTCTCTCTCACAACGTCGACTCTCTCACACACAACGTCGACTTACTCACACACACGTCGACTCTCTCACACAACGTCGACTCTCTCACACAACGTCGACTCTCTCACACACAACGTCGACTCTCTCTCACAAAGTCGACTCTCTCTCACAAAGTCGACTCTCTCACACACAACGTCGACTCTCCCACACAACGTCGACTCTCTCACACACAACGTCGACTCTCTCTCACACAACGTCTCTCTCACACAACGTCGACTCTCTCTCTCTCACAACGTCGACTCTCTCTCACAACGTCGACTCTCTCTCTCCCAACGTCGACTCTCTCTCTCCCAACGTCGACTCTCTCACACCCAACGTCGACTTACTCACACACACAACGTCGACCCTCTCACACAACGTCGACTCTCTCACACAACGTCGACACTCTCACACACAACGTCGACTCTCTCTCACAAAGTCGACTCTCTCACACACAACGTCGACCCTCCCACACAACGTCGACGCTCTCACACACAACGTCGACTCTCTCTCACACAACGTCTCTCTCACACAACGTCGACTTTCTCTCTCACAACGTCGACTCTCTCTCACACAACGTCTCTCTCACACAACGTCGACTCTCTCTCTCTCACAACGTCGACTCTCTCTCACAACGTCGATTATCTCTCACACAACGTCGACTCTCTCTCACACAACGTCGACCCTCTCTCACACAACGTCGACCCTCTCTCACACAACGTCGACTCTCTCTCACACAACGTCGCCCTCTTTCTCTCACAACGTCGACACTCTCACACACAACGTCGACTCTCTCGCACACAACGTCGACTCTCTCACACACGTCGACTCTCTCTCACACACAACGTCGACTCTCACACAACGTCGACTCTCTCTCACACACAACGTCGACTCTCTCATACGTCGACTCTCTCACACACAACGTCGACTCTCTCACACAACGTCGACTCTCTCACACAACGTCGACTCTCTTTCACACAACGTCGACGCTCTCACGTCGACTCTCTCACAACGTCGACTCTCTCTCACACAGAACGTCGACTCTCTCTCACACAACGTCGACTCTCTCACACAACGTCGACTCTCTCACACACAACGTCGACTCCCTCACACACAACGTCGACTCTCTCACACACAACGTCGACTCTCACACAACGTCGACGCTCTCACACGTCGACTCTCTTACACAACGTCGACTCTCCCTCTCACAACGTCGACTCTCACACAACGTCGACTCTCTCTCACACAACGTCGACTCTCACTCACACAACGTCGACTCTCTCACACAACGTCGACTCTCTCACACACGCGCGGCTACGAACGCGATTGCAATTCGAGCCACGCTCTTCGTCTCACGGCAAACCAATGAGCGATCGCACGAGCGAACGAAATAGCGAATGAGTTCGCGAATGATAGCAGTGGATTTGGCATTTGATGGATGGGCGAGTGAATACGTGAATGGGCGAACGGGTGAGTTGCCGAGTGAGCAGATGAGTTGACCGAATGAATGAGTGAACGACAACTTGCGACGAATGTGTGAATGACTTAATGAACGAGGGTACGAGTGAATTGATGGCACCGATTGGTTTCACGAGTGCGTGGGGTCGAATGATTTGGCGTCGACTCGACAGAACACGTGACCGAATGAGTGAACGAGAGCGGGTAGACGAATGAATGAACACAGGCCCCCAAATCCGCCCCCCCCCACTCCGCCCCGCGTCGACCGGAGCTGAACCCGTGTGAACTTGGACCCGGCCACGGAAACGTGGAATGTCCACCGACCGGTGAGACGTTAACAGCGGTGTTTGTGCTAAAGGGGGGGGGGGGGCAGGTGACACTCCCCCCCCCCATAACTCTTTAGCGACGGCTAATGAGACACACGCCGACATCATCTTTTGGTACAAGAATATACATACACATATATATCATGGTTACATTATATCTCTCGTTATTTTTTTAAAAAAGTTATCTCACGCATTAATGAACAATAGGTTTCAGTTTAACACGTAGGCTTTCGCGACCAATATCATCCATAATAAAGGTTGCTTTTTTAAATTAAATTTTTGGCTGTCCGCCTGATAATGCTAATTGTGATTACTGGCGAAACGTCGTACACCCGGATTGTAAAACGTTGTAGGATTTCCTCTCCGACACACAACCGGTTAGTGCTGTACTCGTAACGCATTGGCGATATGCATTAGCTCGTCGGACTATCAACGTTACGCAGCCAACGTCATCGATGGCAGTTGCAGGCGTTTGAAGCGAGCAAACCCTTCCACACCACACCTACCCCCACGTGGTTTTTTAAAACAGGTCCCCTGCAGGGTGGGCTGGTAGGAACATTGGCAAAGTAACGTCACGGTGCCTTCGAACTTCGCCTCGCAAATGGTATTCGGCTGTGGGCTTCGTGTGAATTTGCCACATCCCCAAAAGCGAAGTTCGCAAATGAGATAATGTGACTTCCAAATGTTGGGTGCAATAAGACATATCGAGTCTCTGCGCTGTCTATTGCTGATTTTATACACCCAACAGCACGAGATTTCACTTCGTTAAAGTATTAAAAGGGGACGGACGGACGGACACATTAATCTATTGCAGGCTGGTACACTCAGTTTACAACTTCGTTCCTACCAGTAAAACGTTCTATGTCGTCTCATCATCATCAGCAGCAGCAGCAGAGAGAGTCGGGCTCGCTTGAAGCAATGCTACCGCAGTTGTGAACCCCCCCAAGAGTCCGTGCGGCTGACGGGATGAGTAAAACAACAGCGAGCTTGCGATGTGGGCTTCATGCGGAGTAGGCGAACCGCTTTACTCGGGAAAGAAAACGGAGGCGTCAGAGCAAAGGGGGTCTCTGCTGCTGCGATGCTGTGCTGCTGCTGCTGACGCCACGGGTTGCGTAATCAACGCTCAGAGGAATTCCTCTGATCCGTGATGGAGTGGGGACCGGGGGGGGTGGTTAGGGGGTGGGAGGACAACGTCGGTCTTTGTGCTGCGCGTCTTGCGCGGCACCGTCATAGCTACGTGGAATGTCCAGCTTGGCACGGGGGCTGGCAGGAGAAGCGAATGGCGCAAGTGCACGGGGTGACGTCAACATCGAGGACACGTCGAGTGACGATGACGACGATGATGACGATGATGACGTTGTTCCTGATCGTGGTGTTGGTGGTGCCGTGACGATGTCGCTGCTACTAACAATGCTGATGCTGATGGTGCTCGTGATGATGATGATGATGCTGGTTTCTACACCGCTAACCGATGATGCCGCCTGTTTCATCTTCTGATGATGCTGCTACTGATTATCTTGCTACTATCGATCACGCTGCTGCTTCTGGTGATGATGCGTTTGACAGCATATATATATACAAAGATCCCCCGTGTAGCGTGTCATAGATAGTCGGGGAAAGTGCTGTTAGCGAGCACCTATGAAGGCCGGCACGGCGCACGAGAGGGTGGGTGGCCAAAACCACGCCCGGTCGCCTTTGTCTCCCCAGTGGCGATGTTTACACATCGCACCAGGTCTCTCATTGGAGGCCGAGTCGACCTAGGGGAGGTCCCAGGACCGATTCAGATAATCGTCACCGGCGTTGGCCGTGAGCGGGAACCGAACTCGGGTCGCCAGGTTCGTAGCGCAGCGCTGCGCTAACCGCTACACCACCGCTCCCCCCCCCATATATACATACACACACTCACGGGCGCACGCAATGGCATATCGATGATAACATTAGCAAACGCACAATCACAACAGATGCCGCAATCCGCATCACGGCCGTGATTACTCTGTACATTACAACAGCCCGCGAGAACGCAAAATCGAATTCATTCCCTCGGGGGTGGTAGGGGGGGGTAGGGGGGGTGGGGGTAGGGGGGTAGGGGGGGTGGGGGGGGGCTTTGTGTGCCTCTTAGAGGTGAACCCCCCTGGCTTGGCACCGCAGAGGGTTTTGGCACGGCGGAAGGGTTTTGGCACGGCGGGAGGGTGGCTTGGCACACGCGGTCACCGACAAGACTCGCTCCCCCCTTATTACACGCAAGATTCGTTCGCCTGTTGTTGCAGCAGGTCTGCTAATCATTATCCGCCGAAACATCGTGTTCATTCCCGCATCAACAATAATGGTAATTGTTGTTGTTGTTGCTGCTGCTGCTGCCGCCACGGCCGTCGCCGCCGCCGCTGCTGCTGCAGGGGAACCGCCAAGGGAACGTGGAGTTGGCTCCGCGCGGGTTTCTGCACACAGGGTCGCCGAGCGTGCCAGCCGGGGAAGCTCGCTCCATTGTTGTGGTTGTTGTGGTTTCCGTTTTGGTTGTTGTGGTTGTGGTTATTGTGGCTATTGTTGCTGCAGTTATTGTTGCTGTGGCTACTGTCGTGGGGGTCATTATTGTGGTTTTTGTCGTGGTTGTTATCCGCTACGACTTTTGTTTTGCACGGCAAACATTGGCGGAAAGTCTCGGCCGTTTTGCCGGCGAGTGAGTGGAGTGAGACGATGGGGTTGGGGGTCACGGGGTTGGGGGTCAGGGGGTTGGAGGTCACGGGGTTGGGGGTCACGGGGTTGGGGGTCACGGGGTTGAGGGTCACGGGGTTGGGGGTCACGAAGAAGGGTTCCAGGGTCAAAGATCTCTCGCGACCTTCACTCAACGTGGGCCCGGCCCGACCCGACCGAGACCCCCCCCCCCCCCATTAATCCGCCTCCCCCACAGCCCCCCCCCCACCACGCCTGCCGGGTCCACGCAGTGCGAGCAGAGGAACGGCACCGCGCCGAGTTTATAAACTAATAACAAACTATTGGAAGTTAAGGGTCTTCGTCGTTGGCAGTGGTGTATTCATACACCATTCACACACACCATATACACACACGCAATATATACACACCATATACATACACACCATTCACACACATTCACACACACACACAACATTCACACACCCCCACCATACACACACACCATACACACACCATACACACACCATACACACACACCCAACACACACACCACACACACACCATACACACACACCCAACACACACACCACACACACACCATACACACACCATACACACACACCCAACACACACACCACACACACACCATACACACACACATACAAATATCCTCCATGTAGCCTTAACAGACTGTTGGGGCAAGTGTTGTTAGCGAGTAGCACCTATGAAGGCCGGCACGGCACACGAGGGGGTGGGTGGCCAGCACCACGCCCGACTGCCTTTGTCTCCCCAGTGGCGATGTTTACACACCGCACCAGGTACTCATTTGAGGCCAAGTCGATCTATGGGAGGCCCGGGACCGGTTCGGATAATCCTCACCGCAGGCGTTGGCCGTGAGCGAGCGGAAATCGAACCCGGGTCTCCGGGTTCGTAGCGCAAACGCGCTAACCACTGCGCCACCGCTCCCCTCCCACACACAACCACACAACCACACACCTCGCCACCGCCACGCGAGAGGAGCGGTCTCGTCGCTGATTGAACAAGGACGACGTTGTGGCCCTCGTGTCGATCCACTGCTGGATGACGGCATATCCACGCTGTGCGGAGTGGGGGGGGGGTTGCGCTGCGTGTGGTGGGTTCATCGTCAGCGGAGGGCCGTACGGCAAATCACATTGTTGGACTACACTGCGCTCAGTCTATGTCTCCCCCCCCCACGCCCGCAATCAACCCGCACTGACCAGCGTGGTGAAGTATGGTTAATAACCCCCCCGCCCCCCGCCCGCACCAACTCCACAACCCACACAGGTACGGGAAAGCTGTCAACCAGTAGTGGATCGACAAAAAAAAATCGCAGCACCGTGCGCCACCAGCAAATCCCGGGAGCCGATCATCGATCGCCCCCGTCGGGCGGATAAAATGTGTAACAACTTGGCGAGGAATCAGCAGAGCCCCGGGCTCCCGTCACGGGAATGTGGAGTTTCCACCACCACCACCACCACAGCCGCGCCAGAAGCTTCCGAGCGAGGGGCACGATTTGGCTTTGGCACGAGACACGTCAAAGGGTACAGGCGCAGCCCCTGCAATAGCTGCCACGCGGCCACCGCTGGCGGGAGGGGCTTCCACTCGAGAGGGGGTTCTGGAGAGGCGTCTCGAACGAGACGGCAGCACCCCCACGTTACCCCACCACCATCACCACCATCACCACCATCATCACCATCATCACCATCATCACCATCACACGCGGCCTGCTGATCAGGTACCCACAGTACTCTGGCGAACCCATTCACACTGCTGGCCAGACAGACGCGGTGGGGGGTGGAGGCACGGGGGGGGGGGGAGGCACGGGGGGGGAGGCACGGGGGGGGCGGGGGGGGCACGGGGGGGTATAAGAAACCTGCTCATTGTTTCAGCTGCCGAGCCGGGAGATCGGACAGAAGAGGCGACCTCTGCATTGCAAGTGCGCGCGTTCATTATTCAGACGGAGTACAAAAACATAAATCACGAATAATAAACTCAAGTAACGAATGGAAGAACAACACACGACCGTCGTCATCGTCGTCATCATCATCATCGTCGTCATAGTCATCGTCATCGTCGTCTAAAATCCACGGAACACAAGCCACGCGGATTCCTGGACTTCAACAACTTCGAGTGGGGAGGGGGGGTGTCCCCACTCTCCCCTTCACTGCCGGGAGGATGCACCGAACGAAATAACTACACACAAACACACACACACAACCTGGAGCTGCTTCATTCCCCGGCCATAGTAACGTGGAAGGACCACCACCAAGGTTCAGAGGCTATGAGTTCCGTTCGAAGGTCGGGGTTTGCTCCGCTAGCGATCGTCACCATCATCATCATCACCATCATCATCATCGGCGGCGCTTCATTTCAGCCAGTGAAAATCTTTCCCCGCCTAGAGCACCACAGCCATCGTGCCTCTGTCGCTGTGGGCTGTGGGCTGCCGCTCTTCACGTGGCACCTCGTCGTCCTCTTCCTCCTCATGTCCCGGTCTACCAGCGACCCGGGAAAAAAAAATATCGAGTGAGAAATGAAGCCCCGATTATCTTCTTCATCGCCATCATCATCATCACAACCGTTCGAGGTGGAGGGGGGGGGGAAGCGATGCATAATTGCAGATGTCTCTTGAACGGACTGGCTCCCGCCACGGGAACGTGGAATTTCCACGCACTGGCTCAAAGCCGCGCAAGCGGAGGAGAGCTCTGGTAGACACTTGGATTTGATGGAAAAAAAAATTCTTCGGCCGTCTGGAAAATTGCACTCTCGAAAAACAATCGTTGCTTCATCGTGGTGGTGGTAGGGAGTGGTGGGGAAGAGGTGGAGAGCTTCGCTGCTACACGGATTAACGGCGAGAGAATGAACGATAAATAATGTTCACGTTTCAGGCCCCCGCACGTGGAGTGAAAACTCTGCGCGTGCAAAGATATGACAGCTCGATCCGTGCTCGATCCACGCTCGAACAAATTCCCCGTTTGAGTCCCGGCAATCGGAGCGTTAAAGGAACGCCACCACTTCCGAGTTCCCGGTATTGTGTGGGCCAAAACCGCGTCACGATTGCCCCACGCACGAGCCCAACACTGTCGCGCAATTTAACCATTTCATTCCATCGCGGATGAATTTGTATCGCGCTATGCAGCGCGCGATTTCCGCGCCCGTCGGGGGGAGAGAGGGGGGGGGGGTGCAGCCTTTGGCCCACGCCGACCAATCGAGGGGAGGGGTCGTAGCGGCGATTTCTTGGCACGGCTTGGTGAGGCCATGGCAGAAAAAAAAAATCCCCCGACCCCACTGGGCTGGAGCTGCCCAATGAGACTTTGAGCAGTCTGATACCACGTGAACACGTGGGTGCGTGCGTGCGTGGGCACACGTGTGTTACGTGTGTATTTGTGAATGCGCCTGCATTAAGTGCTAATGAATTGTGCACCGTGTGCGTGTGTGCGTGTGGGGGGGGAGGGGGGGGGAGGAAGGGGGGGGAGGAAGGGGGGGAGCGGTGGTGCAGTCGTTAGCGCACCTTGCTCTTGAACTTTGATTTCCTGCCACGGTCAACATCACGTGACGCCTGCACCGGTTCTGTATCTCTACTAGCTTCACTAAAAACAGATAAGAGCGCTGGGGAGACAAAGGCGGCTAGGCGCGAGGGATAGGCCACACCACCACGAATGTGCGCCGTCCTGGTCTTCATAGGTGCTCACTAACGGCACTTTCCACGAAACAAGTTACGTAAGCTGTGTGGGAATTCTCTGTCAGTGTGTGTGTGCGTGTTCTCAGTCAGCCAACCCACAACACCTGGGTCTGTCGCGTGACCTTCCTGCCAGCCAGCGAGCCTGCGATACTTCAAGTGACAGCCTCCAAGTATACCTAGCCTGGCACAAGCGTCAATGTCAATTCCTCATGTCCCACCTAGAGAACACTTGGGTCTGCAGGAGCGAGGAAACCCTGGGGCTGTGCGGACGAGACGGGAGCTGGGGGGTGGGGAGCCGCATCCGGAGAAGCGGGGGGGGAGGCCCTGGTGGGAGACGCTGGGACCCCCCTGAGCCCCCCTGCGTGGCCACGGCTCCAGCTGCTGAACTCTCTCTTGTCTCCCACCAAGTCTCCCACCCTCCGCGTCTCCCACCTGTCCACCATGAGCCCCCCCCCCGCCCACCCTTACCCCGTCTCCCTCTCACACCTGGCTCACGCTAGGTACGTAGCCAGTCTTGGCCCCGCGCCCCAGCCCCATGTACTCCGGGTTCTGTGCCGACGGCCCCATCCCGGCGCTGCCGCCGCCGCCGCCGCCGGCGGCCCCATCCCGGCGCTGCCGCCGCCGCCGCCGCCGGCCTTGCCCAGCGACACCGCCGCCCCGTTGGGCAGCAGCAGCTGCCCCCGCGCGTGCTTCCTGTGCCACACGACGGCCCTGGCGGGCACCGTGTCGTAGCAAGGCGGCCCCAGCGCCGCGCCGCCCCCGGCCGGCCGGCCTCCCGCGGGCGTGGCCACCATCGTGGCCGAGCCCCGCAGGGCGCCGGACTTCCCCAGCAGCCGGCCCGGCGGTGCCAGCCGGTACCCGTTGGGCGGCCGCGCCAATGCCGCCGGTTCCGTCGTCGTCGCCGTCGCCGTCGCGGCGGCGGGGCCGGCGCCGGCTCGGTTGAGGCTGCCACCGCCGCCGCCGGGAGCAGCAGCAGAGGTGCTCCCGCTGCTTGCACCGCCACCGTCTCTGCCCCCGCCGCCGCCGCCGGCCCTGACGCGCGGAGCCGCCGAACCAGCACCGCCACCGCCGGGGCAGCCGGCTCCTCCGTGCTGGGACGCCAGACGTTCGCAGTTCACCGCGGGCCGGAGCGACGGCGCCCGCTCCCGGCCCGCGGTGCCCGTCGCGCCGACCGCCGGGCCCGGCTCGCCCGGCGGCCGGCGCGGCGAGGGCAACACCTGGAAACTGGTTTCGGCCACGCGGCTCATCGCATCGTCGTCGTCGATGACGGAGCCCGGCGGCGGCGGCGGCGGCGGTGGCTCGGCGGCGGCGAGGGAGGTGCGGCGCGAGCGCCGGCAGTCGCGCTCCCACGCCGCGTTCAGGTACGGCGGCTCGCGCGGAGCGAAGCCGCCGACGACGCCGACGCCGCCGCCGCCTGTCGCGGGCCCCGCGATGGCGGCGATGGCGGCGACGATGGTGGCGGAGGAGGCGGTGGTGGTGGTGGAGGAGGAGGAGGCGAGCGGAGCGTCCGTCCGCTCGCCGAGTCGGAGGAGCGACGGCGCAAGGGGAGACGGCGTCACGAAGGGGTTGTCCTCGATGGGATTCACGTACTCTGCACGGGGGTGGGGGAGGGGGGGCGCCTCATCGTCAACCTCGTCGCTGTGGTCGCCACCCATCGTCGTCGTCATCACACACACGTGGGATCTTGCTGCCACTACGATGATGATGGTGATGATGATGATAACCGATCATTGCTAATTGGGTCAAGTCACGAGAACGGTGCTGGTGGAGGCGATCGTGGTGGCTGCAGGGTGCTGGGGAGGTGCGGTGGTGGTAGTAGAGACGTGGCGATCGCACCCCCCCAGACCCCCTACCTCCTCCCCCACCCCCGTGCCCCCACCCCCGTGCCCCCACCCCCGTGCCCCCCACCCCCGTGCCCCCACCCCCGTGCCCCCACCCCCGTGCCCCCACCCCCGTGCTCCCCACCTCCCCCGGCCCCCCCTCCCCCCCCGTACCGGGCACGGCGCCGTCGTGGCTGGGCAGGATGTACACGTCCTCGTCCGGACTCGAGTGCCTCTCTGCGGGGGGCCTGCCCCCCCCGGCGGCGGGGGGCCGCGTGGGCTCCGAGCTGTAGCGCTGCCTCGTGCCCTCCGCTCGCCCCCTCGGCCCCGCGCCCAACAGCGGCGGTGGCAGGGCCCCCCCCCTCCGGGCGGGGCCCCCACCCGAGGGCCCGGGCCTCACGCAGAGCGGCAGGAAGAGCCGGTCGGAGCAGGCGACGGAGGGGGCGGTAGGGGGGCTCCCTGGAGGGGGCAGGCCGGCCGCGGCCCCCCTTTCGTTGTCGTAGTCCGAGGGTAGCACGCATAGCTGGGGGGAGGGGGAGTGGGGGGGGGCGGGGGGACATCGTCATCTTCGTCATCATCATCATCATCGTCCATGATTCATCCACTGCTTCACGGATATGTGATGTGCGTTGTGGCGTGTCATTTTCTTGCGAAGTGGCGCTGGGTGCTGTCCGGTGTGTTGTTGTGGTGTGTTGTGCGTTGTGGTGTGCTGCGTGTGTTGTGTGTTGTGGTGTGTTGTGTTGCGATATGTTGCGTTGTGTTGCGGTGTGTTGCGTGTTGAGTTGCGGTGTGCTGCGGTGTGCTGCGGTGTGTTGTGTCGTGGCTCACCCCACTCATCGGCATGTACGTAGGCGGGATGCTGGCTCCGGCCTGGGCCTGTGCAGCGCACACACGGGGGGGGGGAAGGGGAGATGCACAGGGTCACGCAGGGGTCACGAAGACTTCAACTCCTGATGTTTCAATCACGCATCGACAACTCGGAGCCACTTCCCGCTGCTCGCACAAGCGTCGAGGCATCAGCGCTCATCTCCCGTTTGCAGCCATGCAGAGCCAGCGGTGGAAGTTCCACATTCCTATGACGAGGGCACGTCTATTTATCGGACAAGCAGCGTTGCCCTCCCCCACAATGCGGTTCTCATTTTATCGGCCCGGGAGGGAGGGAGGGAGGGAAGGGGATGGTGATGGGCTGAGTCAACCGCCCCAGGATTTGACCTCGCGACCTTCCGAGGGCAGGCCGCTCGCTCCGCGCTCGGCGGCCTGGCTTAATCTCGGGAGGTCAAAGGTCACGGAACGAGGTGGGGTAGGGGGGGATGGCGACAAGCTCTGTTGACACCAGCACAACAACCGCAACAACAACAACACCAACACCAACCGCAGTAACAACAACAACAACCGCAACAACAATAACAACACCAACCGCAGTAACAACAACAAAAACAACAACCGCAACAACAACAACAACACCAACCGCAGTAACAACAACAACAACCGCAACAACAACAACAACACCAACCGCAGTAACAACAACAACAGCAGCAGCAGGACAGCACCAGCGGCAGAAGGAAAACAGCAGAAGGACAGACGGACGTTCTTCCGTCTCAGTGTGGCTGGAAGAATTCCCCCAGAAGGTGGTTGTTGTTGTTGTTGTTGTGGTGGCCTGTTCCTGGGCCTCTTGTCGTTGTTGCGGTGGTGGTGGTGGTGGTGGCGGCGGCGGTGAGGCCAGCTTCTCACCCAGGGTCCAGCCAGCTCGAGCGAGGCTGTCGAACCAAAGAAGATTTGACGGTGCCGGTGGTGGCGCTGCTGTGGCTGCTGCTGCTGCTGCTGGTGGTTGTGGTGCGGCCCGTTCTCTTTGTGCCACCGCTGGGGGACGAAGTACTCGTCCACCTCCAGGAGGTTACCGTCGCCCGCCACCTCGCCGTCGTCGTAGGCGAGCAGCGCCTGCAGGACGCGCGCCTCCGTGGGGCTGGGCAGGCACAGCGAGCCGTCGCGCTGAGGCACGCGGGGCCCACCACCCCACAGACGCAACCCACGCCGCCACCACCACCACCACCACCGGACCACCACGGGGGACGACGCGTGGCGTGGGGGGGGGAGGGACGCCACCGCCAGCGTCGAACGATGGACGATGGTGGGGGGGGGGGCGCGGGGGGGTGGGGAATGGACACACAAACAAGCACACAAACAAAAAAAACACAAACAGAACGTAAACTAAAGCGAACCAAAGTGAACGCAGACAGAACACGCAAATGTATGAATGATGGCGAATGCGTGCGGGCGAGCGTGTGAGACGGTGGGAGAGAGCTGAGGGGCAGGGGGTGGTTGAAGATTTTTCTCAAACTGTTTGGGGCAAGTGCTGTAAGTGAGCAGCGCCTACGAAGGCCGGCACAGCGCACGGGAGGGGGGCGGGTGGCCAGCACCACGCCCGGCCGCCGTTCTCTCCCGAGTGGCGATGTTTACTACACACGGCTTCAGCTAACGATTAAAGACTGAGTCGATGCTAAGGGAGGCCCACGACCTGTTCGGATAATTATTGCCACCGGTGTTGGCCGAGAGCGGGAATTGAACTCGGGTCGCGGCTTTGTGCGGTTGGACAGGCAGAGGGTGAGACGGAGAGATAAACGGAGAGACAAAGAGATGGAGAGAGACAGACGGCGTGAGCTAGAGGGAGATACAGACAGACAGAGAGACGGAGAGAGAGTGAGCTAGAGGGAGAGACAGACGGCGAGAGATGGAGAGAGCGAGGGAGAGGGAAAAGGGGGGGGGGGGGGGGTCAGTGAGCAGGGCGTCTGTACGGTGAATGAAAACCAACTCAGAAGCATGGAGAAGTAGCATGGGGGTCATGTGGAGGTGACGTGGGCACCGGGTGTAATAGCAGAAGCAGCAGCAAGGCCCCCCCCCCCCCCCAAAGACCTCCCCCCTCTGCACCCCCCCAGCCAACCGGCCTCACCTGGATGACGAGGTAGCGCTGGGGGTCTCGCGCCATCTTGGAGAACTCTGTGGCGAGCTCGCGGAATCGCGGGCGGCTGTCGGCGTCGATCATCCAGCCTGCGCAGGGAGGGCAACCCCCAGAGGGTCAACAACACGGTGGACCACCCAGACGGTCTACCATGAGGTGGTGGACTACTCGATGGTCTTCCGTCAGATGTTGGACCGCCAGATGGTGGACCACCAGATGTGGGACCACCAGATTGTGGACCACCAGATGGTAGACCACCATATGTTGGACCACCAGATGGTGGACCACCAGATGTTGGACCACCAGATGGTGGACCACCGGATGTTGGACCACCGGATGTTGGACCACCAGATTGTGGACCACCAGATGGTGGACCACCAGATGGTGGACCACCGGATGGTGGACCACCGGATGGTGGACCACCGGATGGTGGACCACCAGATGGTGGACCACCAGATGTTGGACCACCGGATGTTGGACCACCAGATGTTGGACCACCAGATGTTGGACCACCAGAAGTTGGACCACCAGATGTTGGACCACCAGATTGTGGACCACCAGATGTTGGACCACCAGATATTGGACCACCAGATGTTGGACAACCAGATGTTGGACCACCAGATGGTAGACCACCAGATGGTGGACCACCAGATGGTGGACCGCCAGATGGTGGACCACCAGATGGTGGACCACTATATGTTTGACCACCAGATGGTGGACTACCAAATGGTGGACCGCCAGATGGTGGACCACCGGATGTTGGACCACCAGATTGTGGACCAGCAGATGCTGGACCAGCAGATGGTGGACCACCAGATGTGTGAGCGAGTGTCTCTGGTGGATCTCGGAGACTCACATTTCACCATGATCATGTAGACGTCGATGGTGCAGATGGGCGGCTGTGGGAGCCGCTCCCCCTTCTCCAGGAGCTCCGGGATTTCCCGCGCAGGAATCCCCTCATACGGCTTCCCCCCAAACGTCATCAGCTCCCACACCGTCACACCTGTAGCATCACACGACACCATAACACTACACCGCACCGTCACACCACTCCTCATGGTCACACCTGCAGCATCACACCACCCCGTGCCGTCACACCTGCAGCATCACAACAACCCTTCACCATCACTTCCTGCAACGTCACACCACCCTTCGTCACACCTGCAGCGTCACGCCACACCGTGACGCCACGCCTGCAGCATCCCACCACTTCTCACTGTCATAACTGAGTGATAAGATCACAGTATGTGCTAGCCACATCACCCCTTCGTGCACCACGCCAGCATTCGTAGGTGCTACTTTTTGTCAACGTCACTTGCCAAACAGCCGATTGAGGGCTACACGGGGCACCTTTGTCCGTGTCGTCTCACCGTAGCTCCACACGTCGCTCTGGTGCGTGAACGTGCGGTACTGGATCGACTCCAGCGCCATCCACTTAATGGGCATCTGTGAGATGGGGGAGACACACGGGAAGACGCGGGAACACAGAGGGGGACGCGGGGAGACACGGGGACACACGGGGAGGAGGAGGAGGAGACACGGGGGCACGTGGGGAGACGCGGGAGACATCGATGTCGTGAACAGCGATGAGGTTGACAACGCCGCTGACATTTCGCGATGATGCTGCCGGTGCTGCCGGTGCTGCCGGTGCTGCCGGTGAAGCGCACCTTGCCGCTGTCCGCCTGGTACTCGTCCTGGTTGACGTCGAGGAGCCGCGCCAGCCCGAAGTCGGTGATCTTGACGTGCTGCGGCGTCTTCACCAGGACGTTCCGCGCCGCCAGGTCCCGGTGCACGAGGCGGCGCTCCTCCAGGTACATCATGCCCTACGCACGTATGCACGCACGGGTACGTCATCCCCTACACACGCACGGGTACGTCATCCCCTACACACGCACTTACACACGCACGGTTACATCATGCCCTACGCACGCACGCACAGGTACGCCATGCCCTACACACACGCAGGGGTACGTCATCCCCTACACACGCACGGGTACGTCATCCCTACACACGCACAGGTACGTCATCCCCTACACACGCGCGGGTACGTCATCCCCTACACACGCACGGGTACGCCATCCCCTACACACGCGCATGTACGTCATCCCCTACACACACACGAGTACGTCATCCCCTACACACGTACGGGTACGTCATCCCCTACACACGCACGGGTACGTCATCCCCTACACACGCACGTGTACGTCATCCCCTACACACACACGGGTACGTCATCCCCTACACACACACGGGTACGCCATCCCCTACACACACACGGGTACGCCATCCCCTACACATGCACGGGTACGCCATGCCCTACACACGCAAGGGTACGTCATCCCCTACACACGCACGGGTACGCCATCCCCTACACACGCACGGGTACGTCATCCCCTACACACGCACGGGTACGTCATCCCCTACACACGCACGGGTACGTCATCCCCTACACACGCACGGGTACGTCATCCCCTACACACGCACGGGTACGCAATCCCCTACACACGCACGGGTACGTCATCCCCTACACACGCACGGGTACGTCATCCCCTACACACACACGGGTACGTCATCCCCTACACACGCGCGTGTACGTCATCCCCTACACACGCACGGGTACGCCATCCCCTACACACGTAGGGGTACGTCATCCCCTACACACGCACGGTTACATCATCCCCTACACACGCACGGGTACGTCATCCCCTACACACGCGCGGGTACGTCATCCCCTACACACGCGCGGGTACGTCATCCCCTACACACGCGCGTGCCACTGTGCGTGCCGTACCTTGGCGATCTGCACACACCAGTTGAGCAGCAGCTGGGAGCCGATGGCGTCGCGGTGGCGCCGCGTGTACTCCAGCAGGCAGCCGAGCGGCATGAGCTGCGTCACGAGCTGCACGCTGGGCGCCAGGCACACGCCCAGCAGGCGCACCAGGTGGGGGTGCTCCACGCTCGCCATCACGTACGCCTCCTGCTCGCCGCGGGTACACCGCAACAGCGCGGAAGATGGGCAACGGGGCATTCCCATCGCGCGGGGCGAACCCATCGCGCGGGGCGTTGCCGTCACGTGGGACATCCAGATCACAAATTAAGGGAGAATTGTTGGAGCTATAAAAAATTTAAAGCCAACTCCGCCTCCTCCTCCTGCAACACCCCTACCCGCAGCCCTGCAGCACTCACATCCAGGATCTCCTTGTTGGCACGGGGCGATGTCCCCTCTCGCAGCACCTTGATCGCCACCTGGATCTTCACAGATTCACCCTCGGGCACCCAGACACCCTGCACCACGAGGTGGGACACGGTGGGACACACGGGGAGACACACGGGAAGACACGGGGAGACACCGGCATGCACGGAGGGACACACGGGGAGAGATACCGGGGGGGACGCACGTGAGGACACACGGGGGGACACATGGGAAGACACGCGGGGAACACATGAGGGGACACACAGGGGGGACACGAGGGGGAGACACACGGGGAGACACGGGGAGAGATACCGGGGGACGCACGGGAGGACGCACAGGAAGACACACGGGAAGAGATACGGGGACACACGGGGTGGGACACAAGGGGGAGACATGGGGAGACACACGGAGGGACATACGGGGAGAGATACCAGGGGGGGACACACGGGGGGACACACACACACACACGGGGAGACAAAGGAAAGGCCGGGAACCTTTAAGGCTGACGCCGCTGCCTCAAAGTCACGCCACACCAAGAGACAGGAGGCCACACCACCGTGGCCACACAGGAGGGGCTCAGTGCGTGCGACACAGCGGGCACGTCGCAGCTTCACAGGAAGTAGACTGAGCACGTGGCACCGCGGGGGGGGGAGGGGGGGGAGGGGGGCGCGTACCTTGTGCACGGTGCCGAAGGCGCCCGAGCCGAGCTCGCTGCCGCGCCGCAACTCCGTCTCCTTGAGGATGCGCAGCTGCGCCTGGTTGGGCGCCACTCCGCTCGGGGTGAGCGGCTGGACCAGCTGCGTCGGTGGCGGCGGCGGCGGCACACGCGCACACGCACACACGCACACACGCACACACGCACACACGCACACACGCACACACGCGCACACAAGCAGAGGTGAAGGTCCCCCCCCGGGTAGCACCGCGCAGGCTCTCGGGGCAAACGCTGGCACCGGCCCGGCCGGCTTGTGGCGTCACCGCCGCGCAATGGCCCGTTCACGTACGTGCCAGATGACCGGCCAGCGAAGACGTTCTTCAAATAATGTAGCACGATAATAATTGGGCACATTTCATGTTCGCGCTCAGAGCGCACTTAGGAAGTCTGTGGGGGGAGGAGGGAGTGGGGGGGCGGGGGGCGACTTGGCACTGCGTGCGATCCCAATCGAGCGCACCAGCGGGTTTAAGTTTTCATTTGTGGCAAAACGTGGGCCGTGGGCAACGTGGGCCGTGGGCAACGCGGGCCGTGGGCAACGTGGGCCGTGGGCAACGCGGGCCGTGGGCAACGCGGGCGTTGAACCGCACCCGCAGTGCTAACCAGGGCGGCCCGCCGGAAGTCGAACCGCCAGCAGCACCACAGGGGGGTCGCTTCGAGGGAGTTTCGTCATCTTGAAACCCGCGGGTCTCGCTGGGCTCACCTCCTCGTCGCGGATGATCCTGCGCATCACCCTCTTGTTGGCGATGCGGCGCCGCCGCAGCCACAGGCCGGCGAGGATGACGACGAGGCCCACGACGAGGACGCCGCCCACCACCCCGAACGCGACGAGCGGCACGCGCGAGCTGCACCCACAGGGAGCACGGGGGGAGACACACACGGAGACACACACACACGGGGGGACACACACGGAGGGACACACACACACGGGAGACACACACACACGGGGAGACACACACACACGGGGACACACAAACGGGGAGACACACACGGAGACACACACGGAGACACACACGGAGGGACACACAAGGGGAGACACACATACACGGAGACACACACGGAGACACACACAAGGGGAGACACACACAAGGGGAGACACACACACGGGGAGACACACACACACGGGGAGACACACACACACGGGGAGACACACACACACGGGGACACACAAACGGGGAGACACACACGGAGACACACACGGAGACACACACGGAGGGGCACACAAGGGGGAGACACACATACACGGAGACACACACGGAGACACACACAAGGGGAGACACACACAAGGGGAGACACACACAAGGGGAGACACACACAAGGGGAGACACACACAAGGGGAGACACACACACGGGGAGACACACACGGAGACACACACGGGGAGACACACACACGGGAAGACACACACGGAGACACACACACACGGAGACACACACGGAGACACACACACACACACGGATACACACACACACGGAGACACACACGGGGACACACACACGGGGAGACACACACGGGGACACACACACGGGGAGACACACACGGGGAGACACACACGGGGAGACACACACGGGGAGACACACACGGGGAGACACACACGGGGAACATTGGGGGGGGGGGGGGCACACACGGAGAAAAAACAGAAACAGGAATGGGTGGGGATACACGGAGAGAGAGAGAGAGGGAGAGAGTGAGACACACGTGGACACACGGAGATTCAAAGTCACTCCCACACGAGAGAGACGTCCAGTGCGATCTGAGCCCCTGTGGACCCCAGCATGTTGGCGGTGATCTCCAGGGGAACGGCGGTATCCAGGCGGACGTCAGCGGGAGACTTCTCTCCGGCAGCGGCAGCAGCACAGCGATGGCGCTGCTGGAGCGGCAGGCACGTTTGAGTGTCACGTGACACTCGTGTTAATTGGCCGTGGTCGGGTGGAGGAGGGGATACGAGACACGTTTTTTTCGCCCAGAAAAAAACGATCGCGAAGTCACTGCGAAAGGTCACCGCCGTAATGATCATCATCATCATCATCGTCACTGTCACCACCATTGTCTTCTTCATCGCCGTCGTCACTGTTGTCATCATTGGACGAGATTGATGATCCACTGCTTGATGGTTTCCCCCGCCCAAGCCATCGCCGCGGTCTGTCCTCACCATCTCGCGACCCTCCCTCCCCACCTCCCTCCCTCCCCACCTCCCTCCCTCCCTCCCCACCTCCCTCCCTCCCCACCTCCCTCCCTCCCTCCCTCCCCACCTCCCTCCCTCCCTCCCCACCTCCCTCCCTCCCTCCCCACCTCTCCACCTCCCCCCCTCCCTCCCTCCCTCCCTCCCTCCCTACCTCCCTCCCTCCCTCCCTCCCTCCCTCCCTCCCTCCCTCCTCACCTCCCTCCCTCCCTCCCTCCCCCTCACCTCCCTCCCTCCTCACCTCCCTCCCTCCTCCCTCCTCCCTCCTCTCCCTCACCTCCTTCCCTCACCTCCCTCCCTCCCCACCTCCCTCCCTCCCTCCCCGACGGCGCCCCTTCCACGCCTCCCAAACCGAACGGATTCTTCACCACCAATCAGGACGCGGCCGGTGAAGTCGGCGGACAGCACGGTCGTGATGAACGCGCAGGGGGGGGGGGGGGAGGGGAGTCGGTGGTGGAGGAGGGAGCGAGGGAGGGGAGGGGGAGCTTACAAAATATAAAGCGTAAACAACAACGGATGGGACTGGGGGCTGGAGGGTTAGGGGGCTGAGGGGAGGGGGCTGGGGGGGAGGGGGCTGGGGGGGAGGGGGCTCCGTGGTAACGGAGAGGCGCGGTAACCTTGGTGGACGCCCGCGCCGCCTAACGAATGGGTTTAATAATCGAGTTGGGCAGCCCCAGAAGTGGATTCCGCCGCCGCCGGCGGAGGGAGAGCGAGATTTATGTCTCCGTGCGGGGGCCGCGGGGGATCCGCGGTGATCCGCGGGGGTGCCGCGAGGAGTCACGGGGAGCCGCGGGGGACCGAGGGGGGCCGAGGGGGGCCGAGGGGGGCCGAGGGGGGCCGGCACCGCCACGCCCGAGGTGCGGAGGGGCGCCCCGACCACGTCGGCCTCCCGGCGCGGCGGCTCAAACGAAGCGTCCCGGGGGTGGCCGCAGAGGTCGGCGGCCCCGAGTCTGGGTTCTCATCCCGGTTCAGCCGCCCAACCGCAGCGGTGGCACCGGGGTCGTGAGTGGGGCGCGTCGATGGTCTCAGCGCGGTCACCAATGATTGACGTAGAGACCCAGAGACGTGGGGGTGGGCGGGGGGGGGGGTGCATAGGGTCCCCACGCGTCCAGGGTCGTGCATCCGATCTGTCTGTCTGTGCGTGTCCGCATCTCCGTGTCTCTGTGTCTCTGTCTCCGTGTCTCCGTGTCTCCGTGTCTCCTTGTCTCCTTGTCTCTTTGTCTCTTTGTCTCTCTGTCTCTTTGTCTCTTTGTCTCTTTGTCTCTGTCTCTTTGTCTCTTTGTCTCTTTGTCTCTTTGTCTCTTTGTCTCCGTGTCTCCGTGTCTCCGTCTCTGTGTCTCTGTGTCTCTGTGTCTCTGTGTCTCTGTCTCTGTGTCTCTGTGTCTCTGTCTCTGTGTCTCTGTCTCTGTGTCTCTGTCTCTGTGTCTCTGTGTCTCTGAGTCTCTGCGTCTCTGTGTCTCCGTGTCTCCGTGTCTCCGTGTCTCTGAGTCTCTGCGTCTCTGTGTCTCTGAGTCTCTGCGTCTCTGTGTCTCCGTGTCTCTGTGTCTCCGTGTCTCTGTCTCCGTGTCTCCGTGTCTCCGTGTCTCTGTGTCTCTGTCTCCGTGTCTCTGTGTCTCTGTCTCCGTGTCTCCGTGTCTCCGTGTCTCTGTCTCCGTGTCTCTGTGTCTCTGTGTCTCTGTCTCTGTCTCCGTGTCTCTGTCTCCGTGTCTCCGTGTCTCCGTGTCTCTGTCTCTGTCTCCGTGTCTCTGTGTCTCTGTCTCCGTGTCTCTGTCTCCGTGTCTCTGTGTCTCTGTCTCTGTGTCTCTGTCTGTGTCTCCGTGTCTCTGTGTCTCTGTCTCCGTGTCTCCGTGTCTCTGTCTCTGTGTCTCCGTGTCTCTGTGTCTCTGTCTCCGTGTCTCCGTGTCTCTGTGTCTCTGTCTCCGTGTCTCTGTGTCTCTGTCTCCGTGTCTCCGTGTCTCTGTGTCTCTGTCTCCGTGTCTCCGTGTCTCTGTGTCTCTGTCTCCGTGTCTCTGTCTCTGTGTCTCTGTCTCCGTGTCTCCGTGTCTCTGTGTCTCCGTGTCTCTGTCTCTGTGTCTCTGTGTCTCTGTCTCTGTGTCTCTGTCTCCGTGTCTCTGTGTCTCTGTCTCCGTGTCTCCGTGTCTCTGTGTCTCTGTCTCCGTGTCTCTGTCTCTGTCTCTCCGTGTCTCTGTCTCCGTGTCTCCGTGTCCCACCTGCTGCTAGGACCGCTCGTGATCTCCTGCCAGCTCCTGCGGCAGTCGGCCTCTGTGTGTCTCTGTCTCTGTCTCCGTGTCTCTGCGTCTCTGTCTCTGTGTCTCTGAGTCTCTGTGTCTCTGTGTCTCTGTGTCTCTGTCTCTGTGTCTCCGTGTCTCTGTGTCTCTCTGTCTCCGTGTCTCTGTCTCCGTGTCTCTGTCTCCGTGTCTCTGTCTCCGTGTCTCCGTGTCCCACCTGCTGCTAGGGCCGCTCGTGATCTCCTGCCAGCTCCTGCGGCAGTCGGCCTCTGTGGGGCCATCGCACCTGGGGTGGGGATCCAACCAGAGGGGTGGGGGGGTGGAGTGGTGGTGGTGGTGGTGGGGAGTGGTGGTGGTGTACCCGTTAGACCACAGCCCATCACCTGGTGAACCCGCAACCCCACGCTGCCAGAGCTTCACTCTCACCAGCCTGGCACGCAGCATTGCCCTCCCAGACTCTCTCTCCCGTCGCTCTCTCGCCATCGCTCTCTCTCCATCGCTCTCTCTCTCTCCATCGCTCTCTCTCCCGCGCTCTCTCGCCATCGCTCTCTCTCCATCGCTCTCTCTCTCTCTCTCCATCGCTCTCTCTCCATCGCTCTCGCTCCCGTCGCTCTCTCCATCGCTCTCTCTCCATCGCTCTCTCTCCATCGCTCTCTCTCCCATCGCTCTCTCTCCCGCGCTCTCTCGCCATCGCTCTCTCTCTCCATCACGCTCTCTCCATTGCTCTCTCTCTCCATCGCTCTCTCTCTCCATCGCTCTCTCGCCATCGCTCTCCCTACCCCTTGGAGCAATTGACGTGGCACAGCTGACACGTTCCGTTGGCGTCGACGAACTTGGAGAGGATGGAGCCCGTGGCGTCGATGACCGCGACTGGACATCGCTCCACGCAGTGCGGACCGTCCCGCACCCTCGCACAGCGCACGCACCGGTCCGCACCCTGGGGCGAGGGGGGGGGGGAGGGCACGCACAGAGGTCACGGGGTCACGGGGTCACGGGGCAGGGAGCTGGGGGTAACCAGATCCCGGTACCCATCGACTCCTGCCGCCTGGAATGCTGAGTCCTGGACCACGGGGGACTCCGTGGACGGGGCGGTGGGTGGGCGGTGTGGGGAGGGGGGGGGGTTGTGGGCGGGGGGGGGGGTATGTAACGGACGTTACTGGGCCGTGCCAGGCTAGGTGCACATTGAGGCTAACCGTGCGGTTCGGAGGCAGGCACCCTCCAACAACAGCGGAGGGGGGGTGGAGGAGCGATGCTCACGACAACGTGTGGAGCGCCGGGCGGATGAAACGCAACGAGTTGGCACGGTAGGGGGCACGAGTGGGCAGATCACCTGAGTCGGTCAACCCATGGCACCTGGGTCTGTCCCATGACCTCCTGCCAGGACCGAGCGCCGTCCACACTTCAGGTGACGGCCTCAAGGGCCACCAAGCCTGGCACGAGAGTTACGGTGCGCCCGCTAGGGGTGCGGTGGCGGGGGGGGGGGGGCTCACCTGACCCGTGCAGGTGAGCGAGCCGTTGATGGGCAGGCACTCGGGGTCGCACGCCACGCACTCCGTACCCTCCACGATCTCCCGGTAGGGCCTGCACATGCCGACGGGACCACACCACTACCGTCACCACCACCACTACTACCGTTACCACCACCACCACCACCATCATGATCACCACCATCACCACCAGCACCACCAGCAGGAGCAACATCACCATCACCACCACCACTATCACCACCAGCAGGAGCAACATCACCACCACCACCACCATCATCACCATCATCACCACCACCAGCAGCAGCAGCAGCAGCTCAGGTCCTGAGACTACGTGATGGAAGCCTGCGTGAAGGCAGTATCCGGTAGCGCCGGTAGTGCCCAGTGTGACCGGTGGTGGCAGTGCGGCCGGCCGTGCCGGTAGTGCCGATGGCGCCGGTATTATCGGTAGCACCGGTAGTGTCGGTGGCATCAGTTGTGCCGATGGCGCCGGTATTATCGGTAGCACCGGTAGTGTCGGTGGCATCAGTTGTGCCGATGGCGCCGGTATTATCGGTAGCACCGGTATTGTCGGTGGCACCGGTAGTGCCGATGGCGCCGGTATTATCGGTAGCACCGGTCGTGTCGGTGGCACCGGTAGTGCCGATGGCGCCGGTATTATCGGTAGCACCGGTCGTGTCGGTGGCACCGGTAGTGCCGATGGCGCCGGTATTATCGGTAGCACCGGTCGTGTCGGTGGCACCGGTAGTGCCGATGGCGCCGGTATTATCGGTAGCACCGGTCGTGTCGGTGGCACCGGTAGTGCCGATGGCGCCGGTATTATCGGTAGCACCGGTCGTGTCGGTGGCACCGGTAGTGCCGATGGCGCCGGTATTATCGGTAGCGCCGGTCGTGTCGGTATTATCGGTAGCGCCGGTCGTGTCGGTATTATCGGTGGCGCCGGTCGTGTCGGTATTATCGGTGGCCCTGGCAGTGCCGGTGGCGCGCAGGGCCTCACCCGTTGTAGAGGTGGCAGCCGCTCACGCACTCC
>NC_133722.1:4605238-4757252 GCF_048934315.1 Petromyzon marinus
GACACACATAGAGACACAGACACACACACACACAGAGACACACACAGACTCACAGAGACACACATACACAGGCACACTCGTACACGCACGTCTTCTTGCACACAGACACGCACACTGTGCACACAGACACACACAGAGACACAGACACACACCAACATACAGAGACACACACACAGACACAGCGACACACACAGACACACAGCGACACACACAGATACACAGACACACAAAGAGACACACACACGAGACACACACACACAGAGGCACAGACACACAGAGACACGCACAGACACACAGAGACACACACAGATGCACAGACACACATACTCGAGACACACACAGAGACACACACACAGACACACACAAAGGCACACACACATAGAGACACGCACAGACACACAGAGACACAAACAGACCGACATACAGCCGACACACACAGAGACACACACCACACAGAGACACATGGAGACACATACACAGACACACACACAGACACACACACAGGACACACATTGGAGACACACACAGATAAAGATCCCCGTATAGCCTTCACAGACTGTAGGGGCAAGTGCTGTTAGCGAGCACCTATGAAGACACACACACATACACACACAGACACACACACACGTACACACACACAGACACACACACAGACACACATGGAGACACATACACAGACACACACACAGACACACACACAGACACACATGGAGACACACACACAGACAAAGATCCCCCGTATAGCCTTCACAGACTGTAGGGGCAAGTGCTGTTAGCGAGCACCTATGAAGACACACACACACATACACACACACACATACACACATACACACACACACAGACACACACACAGACACACATATACACACACACAGACACACATGGAGACACACACACAGACAAAGATCCCCCGTATAGCCTTCACAGACTGTAGGGGCAAGTGCTGTTAGCGAGCACCTATGAAGACACACACACACATACACACACACACATACACACATACACACACACACAGACACACACACAGACACACACACACAGACACACGCACGCGCGTGCCCTTGACGTGCTCGCGGCGCAGGTGTTGCAGGTGAATGGCCTCCTCCCGCTGCTCGTGCTGCTCCATTAGGGGGGGGGGGGCGGGGGGTCTCGTTATCCCTGTCGGGCCGGGGCCACGTTGCACTCATTAGACGACTCACAGCTACGGTAGAGCACCCCACCACATATCCAGCCCCCCACCATCACCCCCCACCACCTAGCCAGCCCCCCACCATCCCCCCCACCACCCCTCCTCCAGCCCCCCCCCCCTCTCTGCACCGCGCCAGAACAGCTCCCACCACCCGCGCGGCGCGCAGCTCCAAATCCGCTCTCGCTCACTCCGCGAGATGGCGTTTAGAGAGTTGTTAGAGAGTCTGTATGTCTGTAGAGAGCATACACTCTAGAGAGTTTGTATGTCTGTAGAGAGTCTACACTCTAGAACGTCTGTAGAGAATCGTTAGAAAGTCTGTATGTCTGTAGAGAGCATACACTCTAGAGAGTTTGTATGTCTGTAGAAAGTCTACACTCTCGAGAGTCTGTAGAGAATTGTTAGAAAGTCTGTATGTCTGTAGAGAGTCTACACTCTAGAGAGTCTGTATGTCTGTAGAGAGTCTGTATGTCTGTAGAGAGTCTACACTCTAGAGAGTTTGTAGAGAGCCGTTAGAAAGTCTGTATGTCTGTAGAGAGTCTACACTCTAGAAGTCTGTATGTCTGTAGAGAGTCTACACTCTAGAGAGTTTGTAGAGAGTCGTTTAGAAAGTCAGTATGTCTGTAGAGCGTCTACACTCTAGAAAGTTCTGTATGTCTGTAGAAAGTCTCTAGAGAGTCGCTTAGAAAGTCTGTATGTCTGTAGAAAGTCCCTAGAGAGTCGTTAGAAAGTCTGTATGTCTGTAGAAAGTCCAAGACTCTAGAGAGTATATAACGAGTCGTTTAGAAAGTCTTTATGTATGTGGAGAGTCCCTAGAGAGTCTCGCGCAGGGGTCTGCAATCCGCGGTTTCGTAGCAGCATGCGCCTCTTCACGGACCGCTTGTCGCACCGTTTACCAAGACCACCGTCCCGTATTCTCCATGCATTGCGGCCCTTGAAATGTTGAGTTGTTTTTACAGAATTATCGTGAGTTCATTTGCCTTTCCCTGGGACTAGACAGTCTGTCCAAAGTCTAGAGAGTATGGAGATAAGTCTGTGGAGAGTCTGGAGATGTCTGTAGAGAGTGTAGAGAGTCTGTAGAGAGTGTAGAGAGTCTGTAGAGAGTGTAGAGAGTCTGTAGATAGTCTGTAGAGAGTATGTAGAGAGTCTGTAGATAGTCTGTAGAGAGTCTGTAGAGAGTCTGTAGAGAGTCTGTAGATAGTCTGTAGAGAGTCTGTAGAGAGTCTGTAGAGAGTCTGTAGAGTCTGTAGAGAGTCTGTGGAGAGTCTGTGGAGAGTCTATAGAGAGTCTGTAGAGAGTCTGTAGAGTCTGTAGAGTCTGTAGAGAGTCTGTAGAGAGTCTGAAGAGAGTCTATAGAGTCTCGGGAGAGTCTGTAGAGTCTGGGGAGTCTCTGTAGAGAGTCTTGTAGAGAGTCTTGGAGAGAGTCTGGAGAGAGTCTTGGAGAGAGTCTGGAGAGAGTCAGTAGGTTCTCCCGGGAGCTCACCGGTGGAGGCGCTTGTGGCTCGCACCACTCTTGAGTTAAGAGTGGTGCAAGCCAGCACTTGCAAGGGAGCCGTGCCAGTCTGGGTCGGCAACACCCCCCCTACCCTCCTCTCCCTCCCACCCCAAAAGGACTTCACCACACACACTCGGCACACCACATCCATCACACCTCTCGCTATGGACAGCGGTGGCTAGCGAGAAAAAAAGCCGCGTGTGGCACCCGGGTTCGAGTTGGCAAATATTTCCGTGGGAAATTAAGCGCCTTGGCCATGATTGTGATTTGTGTGTGTGGGGGATGATTTTTGTTACCTCTTCCTTCCCGGTAACGAGACGACGGGATGAGTTTGTTCTCGACGGGGGGCGGGGGGGGGGGGGGGGGGTAGGGGGAGTGGGGTCACACTTTCCATATAGATTGCGGTTTTCAAATGAAAATCCCAGGGACCTTTGAAGCAGCCCCAAAACCGCCGCCCGAACGAGGCTCGGGGTCTCGGCTAAATTATCCTCGCGCCTATTAATTAAATAAAGAAACGAATTCAAACGCGGACAAAATCAGCCCCGAAACTTGCTCGGGAGAAATAATTATTTCGCGCTGTTGATTCGACGAGCCACTTAGTCTCACTCAACCCACCCCTCCACACACCTCGCCCGACTCAAGCATGCCAGCGCAGCCTTCCAACAATGAAATTCCACATTACTATGACACGGAACGTGGTACTCATCACGTCAATTTTTTTAATGTCGCAGCCACGGCCCACGCTGTGTTAATCACGGCCCCAGGAGTCGGCCACGTGTGCGTGAATCTCATTTCCCACGGGTAATTAATTAGCGATGATGCCCAACCCCACCCCCAGCCGGTTCCACACAGCACCGGCTGATGATGGAATCGTTCCCCGCGGCGCTTGCATCCCCCGGCAGTTCCACACCCCCGGCTGAGTAATGGGAGCCACATCCCCCTGGGCTCCACGTGTTGCTCACTGCGGGGGGGTGCAGGCACTCCGGCTCGTGGTGCGTGGTGTGAGACTCCCTGTCTGAGTGGTGTGAGACGCTCTGTCTGAGTGAGACGCCCTGTCTGAGTGAGACGCCCTGTCTGAGTGAGACACACCCTGTCTGTGTGAGACGCCCTGTCTGAGTGAGACGCCCTGTCTGAGTGGTGTGAGACGCCCTGTCTGAGTGGTGAGACACCCTGTCTGAGTGGGACGCCCTGTCTGAGTGGTGAGAGCCCCTGTCTGAGTGAGACGCCCTGTCTGAGTGAGACGCCCTGTCTGAGTGAGACGCCCTGTCTGAGTGAGACACCCTGTCTGAGTGGGACGCCCTGTCTGAGTGGGACGCCCTGTCTGGAGTGAGACGCCCTCTCTGAGTGAGACACCCTGTCTGTGTGAGACGCCCTGTCTGAGTGGTGAGACGCCCTGTCTGAGTGGTGAGACACCCTGTCTGAGTGAGACGCCCTGTCTGAGTGGTGAGACGCCCTGTCTGAGTGAGACGCTCTGTCTGAATGGTGCGAGACATGGCCAGATTTGTTTTTTTTTGTAATACATACGTAGTTCCATTACTGGATTATATTTTTTTAATACATACGTAGCTCCATTGCTGGATTATATTGTTTGTAATACATACGTAGCTCCATTGCTGGATTATATTTTTGTAATAAATACGTAGTTCCATTACTGGATTATATTTTTTGTAATACATACGTAGTTCCATTACTGGATTATATTTTTTGTAATACATACGTAGCTCCATTGCTGGATTATATTTTTTGTAATGCATACGTAGCTCCATTGCTGGATTATATTTTTGTAATAAATACGTAGTTCCATTGCTGGATTATATTTTTTGTAATACATACGTAGCTCCATTGCTGGATTATATGTTTTGTAATACATACGTAGCTCCATTGCTGGATTATATTTTTGTAATAAATACCTAGTTCCATTGCTGGATTATATTTTTTGTAATACATACGTAGTTCCATTGCTGGATTATATTTGTTTCTGCTTGAGGACGACCGCTTGTGTTGCGATCGAAACGTCGTGATTTATTTTATTTGATACCTACGTGATGACTTTACCGAAAGAACCAAAGAGTATGGATTCCTGCAGTCACGAAAGCTTCCAATCAAGATTGTACGTAGAAGGTAAATCATCAAAAACACAAATTAACCACCGAGCACGTATGAGCACAGCCGACTTTGTTTCATTAAACTACTTAACGATTGAGAGCCAAATGGGGTGCAAGGCTGCGGTAAAGGTTAAGGATCCACCGCTTATGAGCGCTCAGCCCGCTGTGGGAGGGCAATGTGAGAATGGGGGACCACACAGCGCATCTTGTGTCTATCCATATTCACCACAGCCTCTACACCCCCCCCCACCACCACCAACCCTACCCACACCATCCCGCACACGCCGGCCCGGTAACACGAGACCCACCACAACAACAACGATGGACAGCGACACGGAGAGGAGACGCGTGTCGCGGTGACGTGGGGACAATCTCGTGAGCGCGAGGACAAATCGCCCACCAATCACGAGACCGACGAGGGGTGACTTTGTGCGAAGTGACGAATCGCGTTTCACCTGTGAGCTCGGGCAGGGGTTGATGAACACCTGGCGTCGCTCGGCAAGGTGGGGTGCCCCTGGGTTCGATTCCGGACACGGGCGCGACACGTGTTGTGGCATTTGTGTGCTCACTTCCTGTTCTCTGCGCGCGCGTGAGTGTGTGTGTGTGAGTGTGTGTGAGTGAGTGTGTGTGTGAGTGAGTGTGTGAGTGAGTGTGTTAATGTGTGAGTGAGTGTGTGTGTGTGAGTGTGTGAGTGAGTGTGTGAGTGTGTGTGTGAGTGTGTGTGAGTGTGTGAGTGTGTGTGTGAGTGTGTGAGTGAGTGTGTGTGTGAATGCTGTTCCGGCATAGGCGCATCCACACAACATCATGGCTGCATGCCGGGTCCAAGCAAGAACATCTGCTGGACTACATAGTGACGGACCAGCGGATGCGAGCCCATGTCCTTGACACCAGGACCTACCGTGGAGCTGATCTGCCCTCTGACCATCGACTAGTCATCTGTAAGATGCGCCTGCCATTCTTCCACTCCGGTGGTGGGTGTACACCCAGGACCCCATTCCAACCTAAAGTGGCCTGGTCTCAGTTATCTGATGAAAGTTGCAAGCGAGAATTTCATCATCGCTTGCGGCTGGGATTGGCATCGTCCCCGACTCCTGATGTCGAGGGTAAATGGGCGAGGTATAGGACTGTGACTCATGCAGCTGCAATGGCTGCTTTAGGTATGCGGTCCAGACCTCCCCAGAGACCCTGGCTGACAGAGGAGGTGTTCAGGATGGTTGAGAAAAAGCGACAGGCCCACTGTCATCGGCTACAGAATCCCACGTCAGAGAATGAGGAGGCTTACCGCAGCCTTCGCTCGGAGGTTCGGAGAGCCGTGAGGAGCTGCAAAGATGGGTGGTGGTCGCGGGTTGCTGAGGAGATGGAGTCTGCCTCAGTGGCCGTTGATCACAAATCTCTATTTAACTCAATCAAAAAAGTAACCTGCAGCGCCACACCTATTACCATCATTAGGGGAAAAAACGGTGATCCAATCTCCGACCCCCAGGAACAGGTTTGCAGATTTGCTGAGCATTTCTGTGAGGTCCTGGGGGAGGGAAAATCCCTCAGCCAGGAAAACATCGTGGCACAAAGTGAGGATGACCCTGCTCAGGCTGCGGTGCCTCAAATATTGGAAGAAGTCACCCCCTGTGAGTGGCTGGCTGAGGTGCCATCTGTTGAGGAAGTGCTGAAGGCGATCCGGAGTCTGAGACCAGGAAAGGCAGCGGGCAGAGATGATCTCCCAAGCGAAATGCTTAGGGAGGGTGGCGTTTGTGCACAGACTGCCCTATATGACATCATAACAACAGTCTGGACCACTGGATGGGTTCCGCAGGATTGGAAGGATGCCCTGGTGGTCCCCCTCTTTAAGAAGGAGGTCCACACAGACTGCAACAACTACAGGGGCATCTCACTCAGTGTGCCGGGAAAGGGCCTGGCAAGGATTATTCAACATCGCCTTGCCAGGCACGCTGAGGAGAGGCTTGCGGAGCCCCAATGCGGTTTCAGGAAAGGGCGGTCCTGCACAGATGCCATATTTTCTGTCCGTCTGCTACAGCAGAGGTGTAGGGAATTCCAGCAAGACCTACATCTCTGCTTTATTGACCTGGTCAAGGCTTATGATACCATCAATAGGCCTGGGCTCTGGGTTGTTCTTCGTGCTTTTGGAGTACTTGACCCGCTGCTCACGATCATTAAGGACCTAATGATGGTGAGCGGGCCCGGGTAAAACTACGTGGCCGGGAGTCGGAGCCATTCCCTGTTCACTTTGGGGTGCGACAGGGATGTCCTCTGGCTCCCACATTATTTAATATATATTTCGACCACGTAGTTCCTGAAGCCTTCAATATCTGTACCGGAATAATTTCCATCTGGTACAGATACAATGGGAGGCTGATCGATGCCCGGGTGCGGTCAAAGAATGGCTCCCTATTGTTCAACCATGTTATGTATTCCGATGATCTGGTAATTGCTGACCACTCAGAGGAGGTGTTGGAGGCGCTGCTGCTGAACCTGGAGTTTGCCACTAAGAGGTGGGGACTTACCATCAGCCCCACCAAAACTAAGCATCTGCCTGGGTATTTTTTTTACCATCGGACACTCCACCTCCACAATTATCAATTGGTGATGGGGCAGTTGTGGAGAGAGTGGAGCGTTTCCCATACCTGGGCAGTGTGCTCATGACCGGCTTCCGGTTTGACAGCAGAGGTCTCACTCCGAATCAGTCGAGCGGCATTATCTTTTCATCGGTTGCGTAACGCTATCTGGACGCTACCTAGTCTGTCGCTCCGCACGAAACTTCGGGTCTTCTTGGCCACGGTCATTCCCTCCCTTCTACGCTTGTGAAACGTGGACCCCCCTAATGAAACATCTTCGCCGGTTAGAAACATTTAGGCTGGCCTGCCTATGATGCATCTTGGGTTTAACCAGGCTAGATTGTGTGAGGAGCTCACATATCCTTGAAAGATCGGTGAGCTCCTCCGGCAGGCAAGGCTCAGTTGGCTGAGCAGAGCGCCGGGTTGCTAAAGCACAGCAAGTTGGCACAGTAGGGGGCACAGGTGATGCATCAGCCACTCATATCTCAGTCCGTCGACCCGTGGCACCTGGGTCTGTCCCGTGACCTCCTGCTAGCGGGCGTTCGACACTTCACGTGGTCTCAACGTGCACATTGCCTGGCACAAGCGTCGTGGTGACGTCACCGCCACTTAGTGGCGAATGGCGGTTCTTGTTGTGTGTGAGTGTGCGTGTGTGAGTGTGCATGAGTGAGTGTGTGTGAGTGAGTGTGTGTGAGTGTGTGTGAGTGTGGAGCGGTAGTTTAGCGGTTAGCACGCTATGGCGCTACGAACCCGACGACCCGAGTTTGATTCCCGCTCACGGCAAACACCGGTGACGTTATTCTGAACCGGTCCTGGGCCTCCCCTAAGTAGACTCAGCCTCAAATGAGTACCCGGTGCGCTGTGTTAAAACATCGCCACTGGGGAGACAAAGGGGGGCGGGCGTGGCGCTGGCCACCCACCCCCTCGTGTGCCGTGCCGGCCTTCATAGGTTGCTGCTCGCTAACGGCACTTGCCCCTACAGCCTGTTAAGGCTACACGGGGGATCGTTGTCTTTGTTCCGCTCAGCGTGGGTGAGTAAGTGAGTGGGCGCTCTCCCCATCCTGTGTAAGGGTTTCCCCCTCGGCTTCTCCGATTTCCTCCCCGAGCTAAGGGGCTGTCCATAAATGACGTCACGCGATTTTGGACGATTTTTGATCACCCTCCCCCCACCCCCTTCGTCACACGACGTCACAAAAAGTCAGACCCTCACCTCAAATATGACGTCACAAAGCTCTGCCCCTCCCCCGCCCCCCCCCCCCAAAAAGAAATAAAACATGCTTCAAATCGCTTTAAGCTATTGTCACATTGTAGTGCGTATTTAATGTGGCGCTGCACTCTGATGTTGTGGGAGAAAACATTTATTAAAAAGTCTATTTAATTCAGTAGAACGTGTTGTCTATATTTATTTAAAGTTGCGCATTTTTATGTGACGTCACATTTCTCAAACCCCCCCCCCCTAGGTGCGTGACGTCATTTATGGACGGCCCCTAAAACAAACAACGTATAACCGGCACACATTGGCAACAACAACAACCACAACCACACATTGCAATGCTAACAAACACCCACTCTCAAACCACTACATTTTGATCACACAGCACCAGCAGTAACATCCCCCCCCCCCTTACTGTGTAAAATATGGCAGGACCCTCCTGAAAGGGAGTCTCGAGACTCGGCGACGCTCTCCTGGGGTTAACAAGCGCAGCTACGATAATAATATCAATAAAATCCGCGTGTGATCCACAACTCGCAGCGCGTTCAACGGCTGCGCTTCAGCATCGGCCCCCCCCCCCCCCCCCGCGCATCTGCCTCTCGTAATTGCTATGAACATCTGCTGCGCGTCACGGGAGAGCGAGGGGCAAAGGCGCAGCCCCCTGCAAACTGCCCGCTCGCTCGCTCGCTCGCTCCCTCTGTCGAGCGCTGTCCCGGTCAGGGCCCTTCGCCCAAGACGCCAGAGGGAGCTCGCGAGAATGGGCTGTTTGGGTCTCCTCCTCCGGCACGCTGGAAACGACGGTCCCGGAAGAGACGGAACGGTCTTCCCCCACACACTAATACCCCATCCGCACGCGAACCTGCCCATGCTGCTGGGCTGTGTGGTGGTGGTGGTGGTAGTGGGGGCCGTGCGGCGGCGGCGGGGGGGAGGGAGGGGGTTGCATTTTGAGAAATCTGCACCCAAGGTTTCAACTGAGAGCGAGAACGAAACCGAAGTCGGTTTGGTTTAACCGAGGCTGCCTGATCAGTGCGGTCGGCTGGAGGGGAACTCCGCGCTGCCCAGCACGGCGCTCTACCCCCCGCAGAGGCACGGCCTTTTCACTGCTCGTGTCTCTCCCTCGCCGCTCCTCTTTAAAGCCGACGGCTCGGCGGGAGGAACACTTTTAAAACAACACCAATGCGCGTGCCACAGTGAGCGCGCGCACGCGCGTGGGTGTTGTTTTAAATGCGCGCGCGCGTGCACAATGCGCACGCGCGTGCGTGCACAATGCGCACGCACGCGCGTGCACAATGCGCACACACGTGTGTAAAATGCGCACACATGTGTGTGCACAATACGCACAAATGCGCACACACGCCACGCACACAAAGATCCCCCACCCTTACGACCCTGACAAGCTCTCGGGGCGAGTGCTGCTCGCGAGTTGAACCGATGGCAGGCCGACACGGCGATGAGCTGGCGTGGTGTGGGTCAGCACCCACGCCCGGCCGCCTTTGTCTTCCCCACTGACGATGTTTACACGAGGCACGAGGGTAAGTCGACCTAGGGGCAGGCCCAGGACCGGTTCAGATAATCGTTACTGGTGCTGGCCCGCACATACACAGGTGCACAAAGATCCCCCGTATAGCCTGAACAGACTGTAGGAGCAAGTGCTGCTAGCGAACACCAACGAAGGCTGGCACGACACACGAGGGGGTGGGTGGCCAGCACCACGCTCGGCCGCCTTTGTCTCCCCAGTGGCGATGTTCACACACCACACCAGGTACTCATTTGAGGCTGAGCCGACCTAGGGGAGCCCCGGGACCGGTTCAGATAATCGCCACTGGTGTTGACCGTGAGCGGGAATCGAACTCGGATCGCCGGGTTTCGTTGCGCAGCGCGCTAACCGCTGCGCCACCGCTCCCCGCACGTGCTTAAACATACACAGGTACACACACACACACCCAACCCCCACGTGGTTGCATGCTGATACTGTCACGTGTGACCTTTGTACCAGACACCCTCTCCCCACCCTCCCCCCACCACTCCCCCCACCACCAACCACGTCCCCTCCCCTCTCACCCCCCATCTCCCCCCTCCACACCAACCCCCCCCCCACACTCGCACACCTCCAACTAAGTACACCGACCGACCGACTCACCATACACTTGACACACAAATGACAAAGGTACCCCGTATAGCCTTCACAGACTTTTGGGGCAAGTGCTGCTAGCGAGTCGCACCTGTGAAGGGCGGTACGGCACACGGGGGGGGGGGGGGGAAGTGGGTGGCCAGCACCACCCCCGACCGCTTTTGTCTCCCCAGCGGCGATGTTTGACGCATCGCACCAGGTCGCCGGGTTCGTCGTGCTGCACCGCTAACCACTGCGCCACCGCTCCCCACCAAACACTCACCACACACTCACTCACCACACTCTCACTCACCACACTCTCACTCACCACTCACTCACTCACCACACACTCACCACACACTCACTCACCACACTCTCACTCACCACACACTCACTCACCACACTCTCACCACACACTCACTCACCACTCACTCACTCACCACACACTCACTCGTCACACTCTCCACATACTCACTCACTCACCACACATTCACCACACGCACCACACACTCACTCACCAAACTCACCACACACTCACTCACCACACACTCACTAACTCACCACAAACTCGCCACACTCTCACTCACCACAAACTCGCCACACTCTCACGCACCACACTCACGCACCACACTCACCACACACTCACCACACTCACGCACCCCTCACTCACACCAACGACAACTGACGTCACCGCTCGCCACTCAATGGCGGCTGACGTCAGCAGGCCAGCGCATGTTGCCAGAGGCTCGGATAGGGGGGGGGGCTATGGAGGGGGCCTGGATAGAGGGGCGGGGGGCTCGATAGAGGGGGGGGCTTTAACCGGCTTTCAAGGTATCAATTTCGGTTCAGTGATTCTGCATTAGCTCTATTACTATAGTTATATACTGCCTTCAACATTTACGAACGACCGGGTGTTTAAGGTTAGCGATTTGTCGTATTATCTGGCTGTATAGCAAATGAAAAAAAATACAACTACTTTACCATGCAAGTAAACAAAAAAGTATGTGTTTGAATATTTACGTTAAATTTTGTTAGGGCCCCTTTGTAGCATTATATGTTACAGGCCCCGCACACGCTTCATCCGCCGCTGGCATGATTGTGGCTGAGAAGACTCGGAGCTTCGTGTGGAGCCACAGGCCGGGTCGCTTGCAAAACGGCAGCGTTCAGCATCTGGCGAAGATGATGCCGCTTGGCTGATACGGAGTGAGACCTCCACTGCCAAAAACCGCTGCTGGTCATAAGCACACTGCCTAGGTACAGAAACTTCTCGACTCTCTCAGTAACTGCCCCACCACTCATGGGGAGTGAAAGGGGGGGGGGGGGGGGGTGGGAGTATTTGATCACGTAAAATGATGGTAAGGCCCCACACCTCTTAGTAGTGCGCTCCAGGTTCCGCAGTAATGCCTCCAACTCCTTCTCAGTGTGAGCAGCATGGTTGACCAATAGAGAGCCATCCCTCGACAGCACTCGGCCATCGATAAGTCTCCCATTGTATCTGTACCAGATGTATGCTATTTCAATGGTACAGCCATGGAAAGCGTCTGGAACTACGTGGACAAATATGTTACATAATGTAGGATCAAGAGGCCATCCCTGTCGCATCGTAAAGTGAACAGGGGACGGTTCTAACTCCGGGCTACACAGCCTTACCCGGGCCTGCTCACCATCATGACGGTCCTTAATGATTGCGAGCAGTGGGTCAGGGACCCCGAAAGCACGAGGAAGAACCCAGTCTCCTGGCCTATTGATGCTATTATTGGCCTTGACCAGGTCAATGATGCTGAGATGTAGGTCCTGTTGTAATCCCCAACACCTCTGCTGCAGCAGACAGACGGAGAAAATGGCATCTGTGCAGGACCGCTCTGGCCTGAAACCACACAATGTTTCCGCAAGCCTCTCCAAAAGACAAAGATCCCCCCTATAGCCTTAACAGACTGTAGGGGCAAGTGCTGTTAGCGAGCGCCTATGAAGGCCGGCACGGCACACGAGGGGGTGGGTTGCCAGGACTTCGCTAGGCCGCATTTTGTCTCCCCAGGGGCGATGTTTACACACCGCGCCAGGTGCTCATTTGAGGCTGAAGTCGACCTAGAGGAGGCCCAGAACCGGTTCAGATAATCGCCACTGGGTGTTGGCCGTGAGCGGGAATCGAACTCGGGTGGCCAGGTTCGTAGCGCAGCGCGCCAACTGCTACACTACCGCTCCCAACTACGTGTATACATACACGAGCAAAGACATACAGGCAGACATACGCGCGCGCACACAGACATACACGCGCACAGACATACACGCGCAGACACACGCGGTACAAATAGAGGGCATGCTTTTCGCTTGGAGGTCATTCTCGATCAGCTGTTATTTTCAAAGATTTCCTCCTTCCCCCCTCCCTCCCACCTTCCCCCTCACCTATCTCAACCTCCAAACCTTTTCTCTCCGCATCTCCCTCTCCCCACCTACCACCCCCTCCCACACAGATCAGAGTTCAGAATCCTGCACCAGATGCTACTACGGGAGTGCGAGAGAGAGGGAGGGAGGGAGAGGTTGGGAGGGGAGAGGGAGGGGAGAGGGAGGGAGAGGCGGAGAGGGAGGGAGTTGCTTGTTTTGTAAAGTGAAGGAGTCGAGTGAAGGAGTCGAGTGAATGAGTCGAGTGAATGAGTCGAGTGGATGAGTCGAGTGAATGAGTCGAGTGAATGAGTCGAGTGAATGAGTCGAGTGAATGAGTCGAGTGAATGAGTCAAATATCCCCGTCCCATTTCCGTGTCGGTGGTGTCCCAGCCCGGGGGGAGGGGAGGAGGAGTTGGGGGTCCGAGCCCCCGGGGGGGGGGGAGGAGGAGTTGGGGGTCCGAGCCCCTGGGGGCGGGGGGAGGAGGAGTTGGGGGTCCGAGCCCCCGGGGGGGGGGAGGGGGGGAGGAGGAGTTGGGGGTCCGAGCCCCCCCCCCCCCCCGGGGCGATGCTCCTGCGTCTCGCTGGTGCCTTCCCTGTGGGTTGTCAAGGAACCTGCTGTCCTGCTCTCGTCGTCAGAGTGTCACCCTTGTATTTGAGTTCACGTCGATAACCCCTGGGCGCTCAATCCCAGCGGTTCTCGATTCGCTGCTGCTGCTGCTGCGCCGACTTCTACTCGGTCAATTTCTGTGAGCACGGTGTCACGCCGGCGAGTGTGAGTGAGTGAGTGTGTGAATGAGCGAGTGTGTGAATGAGCGAGTGTGATGGAGTGAGCGCGAGTGTGATGGAGTGAGCGAGTGTGTGAATGAGCGAGTGTGTGAATGAGCGAGTGTGTGAATGAGCGAGTGTGATGGAGTGAGCGCGAGTGTGATGGAGTGAGCGCTAGTTTGTGAATGAGCGAGTGTGTGAATGAGCGAGTGTGTGAATGAGCGAGTGTGTGAATGAGCGAGTGTGTGAATGAGCGAGTGTGTGAATGAGCGAGTGTGTGAATGAGCGAGTGTGTGAATGAGCGAGTGTGTGAATGAGCGAGTGTGTGAATGAGCGAGTGTGTGAATGAGCGAGTGTGTGAATGAGCGAGTGTGTGAATGAGCGAGTGTGTGAATGAGCGAGTGTGTGAATGAGCGAGTGTGTGATGGAGTGAGCGCGAGTGTGTGATGGAGTGAGCGCGAGTGTGTGATGGAGTGAGCGCGAGTGTGTGAATGAGCGCGAGTGTGTGAATGAGCGCGAGTGTGTGAATGAGCGCGAGTGTGTGAGTGAGCGCGAGTGTGTGAGTGAGCGCGAGTGTGATGGAGTGAGCGAGTGTGATGGAGTGAGCGAGTGTGATGGAGTGAGCGAGTGTGATGGAGTGAGCGCGAGTGTGATGGAGTGAGCGAGTGGGTAGGGGGCCGAACCTTGAGGAAGGAGATGTTCTGGTGGCGAGCGATGTTGGTGACCTCCAGATTCCCCAGGACCACCTCGCACTTTTCGTAAGTCTTACGCAGCGCCTGGAACTGCAGCTCGGGCGTGGCCAGGGTGCTGAAGAGATTCTCCGTCCCCACGCACACTGCAAAGACAAAGCCCCCCCGTCACTCCGTTATAGCCTTCGCACTCCGTTTGGGGCAAGTGCTGCCACGGCGCACCTATCATCAAAAACAGTCGCAATCATCAGCATCACCATCATCATCAGCAGCAGCACCATCATCAGCAGCACCACCATCATCAGCAGCACCACCATCATCATCAGCAGCATCACCATCATCCTCAGCAGCATCAGCAGCAGCATCATCAGCAGCAGCATCACCATCATCAGCAGCATCACCATCACCATCATCAGCAGCACCATCATCAGCATCACCATCAGCATCACCATCATCAGCAGCATCACCATCATCAGCAGCATCACCATCATCAGCATCACCATCAGCAGCGCTCAGCAGACCTCCCCGTGCCCCCTCTCCACGGCGCACCCCCACGCCGAGAGGGTGAAGCAGCGATCCTCAGCGGCCAGCGTTGCGTGCAACAAAACTTCTGCCGCCGGTAAGCAGCAATCGTCGCGGGCGTCGTTGTTACAGTGGCGGTGGTAACACGGGAGGCTGAGTTCGATTCCGCACTCGGACAGCTTTCTGTGTGTGTAGTTTGCATGTTCTCCACCCCTGCTCTGCATGGGTTTCCTCCCATAGCTAAACCAACAAATCCAGTGGAACTGGTATGGACCAAACATCTCAACGATGAAAAGCAATCGTAATGTTCTCTCCCTGTTCTGGGCGTGTGTCAGCGGTAGCGTTGCAGCTAGCGCGCTGCGCTACGAACCTGTCGACCCGAGTTCGATTCCCGCTCACGGCCAACACCCAGTGGCGATTTTATCTGAACCGGTCCTGGGCCTCCCCAAGGGTCGACTCATCCTCAAATGAGTACCCGGTGCGGCGCGTAAACATCGCCACTGGGGAGACAAAGGCGGCCGGGCGTGGTGCTGGCCACCCACCCTTTTCGTGCGCCTGCCGTGCCGGCCTTCATAGGTGCTACTCGCTAACAGCCACTTGCCCCAACAGTGTGTTAAGGCCACACGGGGGATCTTTGTCTTTGTTTCCGCACGGTGTGAACGAGTGGGTCGTTCTCCCCTCCCCCCCCCCCCGGCTTCTCAGGTTTCCTGCAATAGCAAAAAAACAGATTGCTCCAACTGGTACACATTGTATAAGAATAGCGTTGACCCTTTCTGTCCATAATACAACAGTTGTGTTAAGATGTTAAAACACCAAACAGAAACCTTTAGCAAGGAATCACGTCTGCATTTGCCACCATATACTGGCGGTGAACACGCAATAAACAAAAACACGCTCTGATAGCATATGATGCATTGTCTTTCGAACTGATTGGTCCACACCAGAGACAGCTTTCTTTAGGGCCTAGTCTCCGACAGTGTTAGACCAGACGACGAACAGCACAAGGACAATGCCACTATCAGGGCATTGAGAGCTCGGGGTGAGCAGCTACACCATGCGATCTTCCCTTGCCAGCATCAAAACATAAGAATAGGTTTCACACTTTCTGTTCGTATATGTTTATACTGGCCACATCGCGACAATTCTAACAAACACTTACAGTACACTCAAAGCACTCAATTGGGATCGGACAGACAGACAGCAGCAGCACCAACATCGCCACCCCCCCAGCCCTCTCCCTGCTACTCAGGGGTGGCAGGTCCATAGAGACCAACTTTGGCATTCGCCCAGGGCGCCAATTTAAGTGGGGGGGGGGGGGGAGCGCTAATTTCGAAGAAGAAAATACAAATGAGATAACGCAGATGTCATTATTTCAATTCCCCGTGCGCGTACAGAGGGAATATGCATTTTCATTATCTACCTCAACATTTCTGAACATGCATTGTTTGGACAGAGGGCCGGCCGGGCCGACGGATCGAATAATTGTGCCTCTGTTTTAAGAAACAAAAAAAATCGTTGAACGGAAAATCGGGGCTAAATATTTCCCAGTTTACCAAAAAAAAAAACCTCAGCTTAGAACTTCCCTTGGGGTTTGGGGCGCCGATTGCATGGTTGGGGTTAGAGGTTAGGGGGTTAGATGTTAGAGGTTAGGGGGTTAGATGTTAGGGGGTTAGAGGTTAGGGGGGTTGGGGGTTAGAGGTTAGGGGGTTAGATGTTAGGGGGTTAGAGGTTAGAGGTTAGGGGGTTAGAGGTTAGGGGGTTAGGGGTTTAGAGGTTAGGGGGTTAGGGGTTTAGAGGTTAGGGGTTTAGATGCCAGGGCGGTTAGATGTTAGGGGGTTAGATGTTAGAGGTTAGGGGTTAGATGTCAGGGGGTTAGAGGTTTAGAGGTTAGGGGTTTAGAGGTTAGGGGTTTAGAGGTTAGGGGTTTAGAGGTTAGGGGTTTAGAGGTTAGGGGTTTAGAGGTTAGGGGTTTAGAGGTTAGGGGTTTAGAGGTTAGGGGGTTAGCTGCCAGCCAGCTGCTGGCAACAGCTCGTCTCGGGCTGCCCCTGCTGCTGCGACAAGTAGGGGCTGGACCCTTCCTGAGCTCGAGCCTGCGAGACTCTCTGTCTCTATCTCTCTGTCTCTGTCTCTCTCTGTCTCTATCTCTCTGTCTCTGTCTCTATTTCTCTGTCTCTGTCTCCATCTCTGTCTCTCTCTCTCTGTCTCTGTCTCTCTCTGTCTCCATCTCTGTCTCTCTCTGTCTCTATCTCTCTGTCTCTGTCTCTCTGTCTCTATCTCTCTGTCTTTATTTCTCTGTCGCTGTCTCTCTGTCTCTATCTCTCTCTGTCTCTATCTCTCTGTCTCTATCTCTCTGTTTCCATCTCTGTCTCTCTCGGTCTCTATTTCTCTGTCTCTATCTCTCTGTCTCTATTTCTCTGTCTCTGTCTCTATCTCTCTCTGTCTCTATCTCTCTGTCTCTATCTCTGTCTCCCTCTGTCCCTCTGTGTATCTCTGTCTCTGCCTCTATCTCTCTGTCTCTATCTCTCTCTGTCTCTATCTCTCTCTGTCTCTATCTCTCTGTCTCTGTCTCTCTGTCTCTATCTCTCTGTCTCTATCTCTCTGTCTCTATCTCTATCTCTCTGTCTCTATCTCTCTGTCTCTATCTCTCTGTTTCTATCTGTCTCTATCTCTCTGTCTCTATCTCTCTGTCTCTATCTCTCTGTCTCTATCTCTCTGTCTCTATCTATCTCTCTGTCTCTGTCTCTATCTCTCTGTCTCTGTCTCTATCTCTCTGTCTCTGTCTCTATCTCTCTGTCTCTGTCTCTATCTCTCTGTCTCTGTCTCTATCTCTCTGTCTCTCTGTCTCTATCTCTCTCTCTCTGTCTCTATCTCTCTCTCTCTCTGTCTCTATCTCTCTGTCGGTCTGTCTCTATCTTTCTGTCTCTATCTCTCTGTCTCTGTCTCTATCTCTCTGTCTCTATCTCTCTGTCTCTATCTCTCTCTGTCTGTCTGTCTGTCTCTATCTCTCTGTCTCTCTCTGTCTCCCTCTGTCCCTCTGTGTATCTCTGTGTATCTCTCTCTGTCTCTCTCTCTGCGTCTCTGTCTCCCTATGTCCTGTGTATCTCTCTGTATATCTCTCTGTGTCTCTATCTTTGTCTCTCTGTCTCTTTCTCTGTCTCCCTCTGTCCCTCTGTGTATCTCTCTGTGTATCTCTCTGTGTATCTCTCTCTGTCTCTTTCTGTGTCTCTGTCTCCCTCTGTCCTCTGTGTATCTCTCTGTGTATCTCTCTGTGTATCTCTGTGTATCTGTCTCCCTCTGTCCTCTGTGTATCTCTCTGCGTATCTCTCTGTGTATCTCTTTCTGTCTCTCTGTGTCTCTGTCTCCCTCTGTCCTCTGTGTATCTATCTGTGTATCTCTTTGTGTATCTCTCTGTGTCTCTGTCTCCCTCTGTCCTCTGTGTATCTCTCTGTGTATCTCTCTGTCTCTCTCTGTGTATCTCTCTGTGTCTCTGTCTCCCTTTGTCCTCTGTGTATCTCTCTGTGTATCTGTCTCCCTCTGTCCTCTGTGTATCTCTCTGTGTATCTCTGTGTATCTCTCTGTGTATCTCTCTGTGTATCTCTCTGTGTATCTCTCTGTGTATCTCTCTGTGTATCTCTCTGTCTCCCTCTGTCCTCTGTGTATCTCTCTGTGTGTCTCTCTGTGTATCTCTCTGTGTATCTCTCTGTGTATCTCTCTGTCTCCCTCTGTCCTCTGTGTATCTCTCTGTGTATCTCTCTGTGTCTCTGTCTCCCTCTGTGTATCTCTCTGTGTATCTCTCTGTCTCCCTCTGTCCTCTGTGTATCTCTCTGTGTATCTCTCTGTGTATCTCTCTGTCTCCCTCTGTCCTCTGTGTATCTCTCTGTGTGTCTCTCTGTGTATCTCTCTGTGTATCTCTCTGTGTATCTCTCTGTGTATCTCTCTGTGTATCTCTCTGTCTCCCTCTGTCCTCTGTGTATCTCTCTGTGTATCTCTCTGTGTATCTCTCTGTGTATCTCTCTGTGTATCTCTCTGTGTATCTCTCTGTGTATCTCTCTGTGTGTCTCTCTGTGTATCTCTCTGTGTATCTCTCTGTGTATCTCTCTGTGTATCTCTCTGTGTATCTCTCTGTCTCCCTCTGTCCTCTGTGTATCTCTCTGTGTATCTCTCTGTGTCTCTGTCTCCCTCTGTGTATCTCTCTGTGTATCTCTCTGTCTCCCTCTGTCCTCTGTGTATCTCTCTGTGTATCTCTCTGTGTATCTCTCTGTCTCCCTCTGTCCTCTGTGTATCTCTCTGTGTGTCTCTCTGTGTATCTCTCTGTGTATCTCTCTGTGTATCTCTCTGTGTATCTCTCTGTGTATCTCTCTGTCTCCCTCTGTCCTCTGTGTATCTCTCTGTGTATCTCTCTGTGTATCTCTCTGTGTATCTCTCTGTGTATCTCTCTGTGTATCTCTCTGTGTGTCTCTCTGTGTATCTCTCTGTGTATCTCTCTGTGTATCTCTCTGTGTATCTCTCTGTGTATCTCTCTGTGTATCTCTCTGTGTATCTCTCTGTGTATCTCTCTGTGTATCTCTCTGTCTCCCTCTGTCCTCTGTGTATCTCTCTGTGTATCTCTCTGTGTATCTCTCTGTGTATCTCTCTGTGTATCTCTCTGTGTATCTCTCTGTGTATCTCTCTGTGTATCTCTCTGTGTATCTCTCTGTGTATCTCTCTGTGTATCTCTCTGTGTATCTCTCTGTGTATCTCTCTGTGTATCTCTCTGTCCTCTGTGTATCTCTCTGTGTATCTCTCTGTGTATCTCTCTGTGTATCTCTCTGTGTATCTCTCTGTGTATCTCTCTGTGTATCTCTCTGTGTATCTCTCTGTGTATCTCTCTGTGTATCTCTCTGTGTATCTCTCTGTGTATCTCTCTGTGTATCTCTCTGTGTATCTCTCTGTGTATCTCTCTGTCTCCCTCTGTCCTCTGTGTATCTCTCTGTGTATCTCTCTGTGTATCTCTCTGTGTATCTCTCTGTCTCCCTCTGTGTATCTCTCTGTGTATCTCTCTGTGTATCTCTCTGTGTATCTCTCTGTGTATCTCTCTGTGTATCTCTCTGTGTATCTCTCTGTGTATCTCTCTGTGTATCTCTCTGTGTATCTCTCTGTGTATCTCTCTGTGTATCTCTCTGTCTCCCTCTGTCCTCTGTGTATCTCTCTGTGTATCTCTCTGTGTATCTCTCTGTGTATCTCTCTGTCTCCCTCTGTGTATCTCTCTGTGTATCTCTCTGTGTATCTCTCTGTGTATCTCTCTGTGTATCTCTCTGTCTCCCTCTGTGTATCTCTCTGTGTATCTCTCTGTGTATCTCTCTGTGTATCTCTCTGTGTATCTCTCTGTGTATCTCTCTGTGTATCTCTCTGTGTATCTCTCTGTGTATCTCTCTGTCTCTCTCCGCGAGGGGGCTTCTCGCGGGTTTAACCGCGCGCGCCACCCGCCCGGGTGCCCCCCCCCCCAACGCGTGAGCCGCTCGCGCGCGACACCCGCGGCTCGCGCGCATCACCCACGGATCGCGCGCATCACCCACGGATCGTGTTCCGCTGGCAGCAAATTACGCGATTTCTATATAATTAGCATACTTATGGTGGGGGGGGGGGGGCGGCTACTAAACGCGTCGAGTAATTAAACCAACATCAGTTAAACAATGTTCAATTATGTTTTAACAACGAGAAGCACTTGTATCATCTCTGTGTTTGTGTTTATGAGTCGTGGGGAGCCGAATTGTCGTGGTTAGCGGCGCTGCGCTACGAACCCGGCGCCCCGAGTTCGATTTCCGCTCACGACAAACACCGGTGACGATTATCTGAAACGGTCCTGGGCCTCCCCTAGGTCGACTCAGCCTCCAATGAGTACCTGGTGCGGTGTGTAGTTAACATCAGCACACTGGGGAGACGAAGAAGGCCTTCGTAGGTGCTGCTCGCTAACAGCACTTGCCCCTACAGTCTGTTACAGGCTATACGGGGGATACGTAGAGACATAGCACGGGCACAGGTGCTGTTAGCGAGCATCTATTAAGGCAGGAACGGCGCACGAGGGGGTGGTGTGGCCAGGACCACGCCCGGCCGTCGTTGTCTCCCCCAGCGACTTAACACTGAACTAATTTAAGGCTGAGCTGACCTACGGAAGGTCCGAGGTCGGTTCTCATGTCACACACGCTGCCACTGACGTGAGCCGTGGCTGGGAAGAGTAGTCGCTTGGTCCGTTTCGTACACAAATATAAAGGCTCGCTCGCACGCTCTATAGATAGCCTGAGCACACTCACACACACACACGCACTGCCACGCACCCGTACACGAGAGACAGAGTTCCCCATACGGACTGATGAGGCAAGTGCTCGGGGTGGGGGAGGGGGGGGGGGCCCTTGATCGGCCGAGATTGTCGGAGCTGCAGGTATTGGTGGTGGCCGTGAGCGGGAATCGAACTCAGGTGTGGCCGGGTTCGTAGGGCAATGCGTGAAACGATGCCCCACTGCTCGCTAACACTTACAAAAGACAAATATCCCCTGTATAGCCTTAAGAGACTGTGGGGGCAAGTGCTGTTAGCGAGCACCTATGAAGGCCGGTACTGCACACGAGGGGTGGGTGGCCAACACCACGCCCGGCCGCCTTTGTCTCCCCAGTGGCGATATTTACACATCGCACCAGGTACTAATTTGATGCCGAGCCGACCTAGGAGAAGCCCAGGACCGGTTGAGATAATCGTCACTAGTGCTGGCCGTGAGCGGGATTTGAACCCGGGTTCGTAGTGCAGCGTAGCGCTAACCGCGACACTACCGCTCCCCACACACAACCACACACTCACACACCTCCATACACCCCCACCCACACACACACACTCACTCACACACACCCCCATACACACTCACCGGCACACCCACACCCACTCACGCACACTCACACGCACACCCACTCACGCACACTCACAGGCACACCCACACTCACACACGCACACACTCACACGCACACACTCACACGCACACACTCACACGCACACACACGCACACACACACACTCACACACTCACACGCACACACTCACACACTCACACACTCGCACACACACACACACGCACACACTCACACACACTCACATACACACACACCTTCACACACTCACACGCACACACACACTCACACACTCACACACTCACACACACACACACTCACACACACACTCACACACTCACACTCACACGCACACACACACACTCGCACACACTCACACACGCACACTCACACACACTCACACACACTCACACACACACACGCACACACTCACACACACTCACACACTCACACTCACACACACACGCACACACGCACACTCACACACTCACACACACACTCACACACACACACGCACACACTCTCTCCCCCTCGCACTCTCAACACGAACTCAACAATAAAATGAAAACCCACGCCGACCTGCCCCGCGCGACATCTAAAAAGTTCACCTCTCTCTCTCTCTCTCCTCCCCCTGCCACGACTCCAACAAACCACACCAACTCGTTACTCAATTATCTACCCCGATCGCCCCCAATCTGCGCTCCACCACCCCCTCCTTCTCACACCGGCAGAGGTTCAGAGTGTTGGGGGTGGGGGGCGGTGTTGTTTTATGACATTTACAACAACACCGCCTCTTACCCCCTCCCCCCAGCCGACCCCGATATCGTTTAACGACCAAACGGCTACGATGTGGGGAAGGACGCGGAGAGACATCGGCTGCACGGGGGATATTTCTTTTGTTATTCACGAGTCGGCCTTGGGATGGGAAATTGCCCCACACACGCACACACACGCACGCGCACGTGCACGCACGTACACACACGTACGCACACACACACACACGTGCACACAACAACAACACCAACCGCCATTCGCCACTAAGTGGCGGTGACGTCACCACGACGCTTGTACCAGGCCATGTGCACCTGGAGGCCACGTGAAGTGTCAAACTCCCGCTGGGCAGGAGTTCACGGGGTAGACCCAGGTGCCACGGGTCGACTGACTGAGATGACTGAGATGACTGGCTGATGCACCACCTGTGCCCCCTACTGTGCCAACCTGCTGTGCTTTAGCCACCCGGCGCTCCGCTCGTTGTTCTGAGCGTCGCTCCTCCGCCCTCCGTTGTTGTTGGAGGGCGACTGCCTCCAACTGCCCAGTAGCGTCCTTCACGAGCCTCCTCCACAGAGGCACGATCTTAACACCGCTGGTACCGGTCATCAGCAAGTCCACTCAGCTGCACATCCTCCTGTACCACATCACTCCATCTCTTCTCTAGCCCGTGCCGCGCCCGTTTAACCCCCTCGATCCGGCCGAACAAAAGCTGTTTCGGCATGCGGTGGCTGGGCATGCGGGCTACATGACCCAGCCAACGCAGCCTTGCCTGCCGGAGGAGCTTACCGATGGGACCTTGCCCAGATCTTTCAAGGATTTATGAGCTCCTCACACAATCCAACCTGGTTAAACCCAGGATGGATCGTAGGCAGGCCAGCCTAAATGTGTCTAACCGGCGAAGATGCTGCATTAACGGGGTCCACGTTTCGCACACACACACCTGCGCACACACACACGTGCACACACGTACATACGCACGTGTACAAAGACACAAAAATCCCCCCCCCCGTATAGTCTTCACGGACTGTAGGGGCAAGTGCTGTTAGCGAGTAGCATCACTGATGAAGGTCGGCACTGTGGCACACGAGGGGGTTGGTGGTCAGCACCACTCCTGGCCGCCTTTGTCTTCCACAGTCGCGATGTTTAGCTACACACCGCACGAGGTACTCGTTTGAGTCCGATTCGACCTAGGGGAGGTCCAGGATCGGTTCAATTAATCGTCACCGGGTGTTGGCCGTGAGCGGGAAGCGAACTCGGGTCGCCGGGCTCGTAGGGCTCGTAGCGCAGCGCGGCGCTAACCGCTGCGCCACCGCTCCCCACACACGCAACAGACCAAAGTCCCCCGTATCGCCTTCGATATGGGGAGGGGGTGTGGGGTGAAAGTGCTGCGAGCGAGCACGTCTTTCCAAGTCGCCTCGGCACCACGAGGGTGCCCGCGTCGCCAGCACCACGCCCGGCCGCCTTTGTTTTCCCCAGCGTTGACGTTTACGCACCGCACCCGGTTGCCAATGTTACGGCTGAGCCGACCCAGGGGAGACCCTGGATCGGTCTCGATAATAGTCACATGGTGTTGGTGGCCGTGAGCGGGAATCGAACTCGGATCGAACGTGTTCGCAGCGCAGCGCGCTAACCACTGCGCCACCGCTCGCCACACGCACACAGACAAAGGTCCCCCAAGGAACACACACTTAAAGACACAAAGACAAAGACCCCCGTATAGCCTTAACAGACTGTAGGGGCAAGTGCTGTTAGCGAGCACCGACACATATACACGCTCAGACTCTCACATTCCTTCTCACACCGCACAGACTTATACAATAATTCACACTCACCCGATGCCAATACCAATAGCCGCCATTCGCCACTTAGTGACGGTGACGTCACCACGGCGCCTGTGCCAGGCTAGGTGCACTTTGAGGCCATGCGAAGTGTCGAAGGCTCGCTGACAGGAGGAGGTCACGGGACAGACCCTGTAGGTGCCATGGGTTGTCCGATTGATATGACTGGTAGACGCATCAGCTGTACCCCCGTACTGTGCCAACTTGCTGCATTTTAGCCGCCCGGCCCTACGCTCGTTGTTGTGAGCGTTGTTCATCTGTCCTCGGTTGTTGTCGGAGGGCGACTGCCTCCAACTGCCCAGTAGCGTCCTTCACGAGCCTCCTCCACAGAGGCCGATCTTGACACCGCTGGTACCAGTCATCGGCAAGTCCACTCAGCTCCACATCCTCCTGTACCACATCACTCAATCTCTTCTCTAGCCCGTGTCGTGCCCGTCTAGCCCCCTCTATCCGGCCAAACAGAAGCTGTTTAGGCATGCGGTGGCTGGGCATGCGGGCTATATGACTAACCATATATACACACATACACACTCTTTCACACTCATGCACACTCTGTCACACTAACACCTCGCCGGTTCGCCCATCACTGCATTCAAACTATTTAGATTATTTTGCTGCTTTAAACGTCCAAATGATACGCCACTTTGTTGAGCTATCATGTGTGCATAGGTCGCTTTTGAACAATAAGTTAATACCTCATCGGGCTTTGCCTCCTAGGATGGGAATGGTTTAGTGTTGTATTTGTAGCTTGTTTGGGTGTCATGTTTACCTTTCATGTACTTTGAACTCATATCGTGTTTTTTTTGTATCGCTCGTTGTTGGAACGTTCTTACCACGTGCCCCGACTGGGCATCTGTGAGAAAAAAAGTAGCTTCAGAGCCCATCGGATTCCTCCGGTCATAAAATAAAAATTCTGATTCGTGATTCCGCTCCACGCCGCCGCCTCACCCATTGTTCCCCGCGCGCCCACTGAGCATCTGGGACACTAAGCCACGTCCATCACTGCCGCTTTCCCCATGCTCACCAGCAGCTCACCAGCAGCTCACCTCGCTCACCTCAACCCCCCCCCCCCCCCACCCCTGGTCCCTGGCCCATCAACCATCACCCATCAGCCACCCCTCGCCTGTCATCACTTTCCGACATCACAAGCGGATGATGGCTTTGTCAACGCTGCTGCTGCTGCTGCTGCCGCGTCGGCAGCCGTGCACGGAACGCAACGGACACAACAACAACAACCACCACCACCACCAACACACTCGGTGTCCGGCCCCTAGTCTCTGGAACAATATTGCCACGAAACTTGGTCAGCTGCCAACGTATGAAGAATTGGACGAGGTGTAAATATTATTCGCCTGGAAGAGACAACTTTTTGGTGTGCGTCGTTAAACACTACGTTTTTTTTTTAATCCGCGCTATAATTCCATCGTGCTTGAGGCCGAATCGGCATTATAATTACTATGGCAGATTTAAATTAGTGTTTAAAATTTTTGACATACAGCGTGATATTTGATGATAATCTATATTTAACGTAATTGTTCTTATTCTTGGTTCTTATTTTTTAAGCCATTTTTAAAATATTTCTCTCATCTGTTCTTTGTTTATCGTTGATTCATTTTACTGTCTTTATTGCGTTTGTCGGAGGAGTTGGCGGTGTTGTTTTTTTTTGTGTGTGTTGATGAAACCCGACTTAAGGGCGTCTCGGATCACAGGCTAACTTCAAACTAATCTGATCTGTGCCAGTGACAACGCCGTGTATGCGTGGCCGTAAAGAGGAAACAGATAAAAATATAATCGGCGACGTTTTTTGTTGTTGTTGCAGTGGCACTTCTTCATAGCGCATCGATGGACTGGATAAAGACCATTGGGCCACCCAACCACTCAGCCACCACACTTCAGGTCACCTCACTGCTCACTCTGCTTCCTCCCTTGCACTGCTCCATCCGCCCCATCACCATCAATATACCGTCATCATTGTCGTCATCGTCTCTTCCACACCACCCCAAAAGCTCTCGTCACAATAACCTTGCTCAACTCAAGAATCATGCTGACAACTCTTCTTCGCTGCAACCCTCGATCGGCTCGTTTGTTGCGGGCAGCGTGATGCTCGGGGACTTTCGGCCCCATGCTCAGGCAGCCGTGTCGCCACATACGGGGAACGGGGCATAACGCGCGTGTCCACGTGACAACCCGCATGTCCACGTGACAACCCGCCTGTTCACGTGACAACCCGCGTGTCCACGTGACAACCCGCGTGTCCACGTGACAACCCGCGTGTCCACGTGACAACCCGCGTCTCCACGTGACAACCCGCGTGTCCACGTGACAATCCACGCATTCGCGTGAGAAACCGCGTGTCCACGTGATAACCCGCGTGTCCACGTGACAATCCGCGTGTTCACGTGACAATCCACGTGTCCACGTGACAACCCGCGTGTCCACGTGACAACCCGCGTGTCCACGTGACAACCCGCGTGTCCACGTGTCAACCCACATGTCCACGTGACAATCCGCGTGTTTACGTGACAATCAGCGTATCCATCTATCAACCCACTTGTTCACGTGACAATCCGCGTGTCCACGTGACAACCCACGTGTTCACGTGACAATCAGCGTATTCACGTATCAACCCACGTGTTCACGTGAAAATCCGCGTGTCCACGTGTCAACCCACGTGTCCACGTGACAACCCGCGTGTCCACGTGACAATCCACGTATTCACGTGATAACCCGCGTGTCCACGTGACAATCCGCGTGTTCACGTGACAATCAGCGTATCCACCTATCAACCCACGTGTTCACGTGACAACCCGCGTGTTCACGTGACAACCCGCGTGTCCACGTGTCAACCCGCGTGTCCACGTGTCAACCCACATGTCCACGTGACAATCCGCGTGTTCACGTGACAATCAGCGTATCCACCTATCAACCCACGTGTTCACGTGACAACCCGCGTGTTCACGTGACAACCCGCGTGTCCACGTGTCAACCCGCGTGTCCACGTGTCAACCCACATGTCCACGTGACAATCCGCGTGTTCACGTGACAATCAGCGTATCCACCTATCAACCCACGTGTTCACGTGACAACCCGCGTGTTCACGTGACAACCCGCGTGTCCACGTGTCAACCCGCGTGTCCACGTGTCAACCCACATGTCCACGTGACAATCCGCGTGTTCACGTGACAATCAGCGTATCCACCTATCAACCCACGTGTTCACGTGACAACCCGCGTGTCCACGTGACAAGCCGCGTGTCCACGTGACGACCCGCGTGCCCACGTGTCAACCCGCGTGTCCACGTGACAATTCGCGTGTCCACGTGACGATCCACATGACGGCCCGTGCCGCGAGTGACGGAGGAGGCGCTCTTGAACTCGAGAGTCTCTCTCACAGCAGTCACGAGCGGCACGCGACCAGAAGATGCTCGTCGCGAGCCCGAGGGGAAGCGAACTAATCCATCGTCGCCATCGTCGTCGTTGTCATCATCACCACCATACAGGGGCGGAGCCAGGATTTTGACTTTGGGGGGGGGCTGACTTCAATATTTTGAGACATCCAGTGTTTATGTTTTCCAATGGGCGCCACAAATGTAGAAAAGGATTTGAACGCGGAGTTTATTAATAGGTCGGAGTCGCTGATGTGGCTAATAAGTTCGATAAGTTCGAAAAGGCTGCCGCTCAAGCAGCCTGCAGGGCAGCACAAGGTGGCAGCCTGCAGGGCAGCACAAGGTGGCAGCCTGCAGGGCAGCACAAGGTGGCAGCCTGCAGGGCAGCACAAGGTGGCAGCCTGCAGGGCAGCACACGAGGTGGCAGCCTGCAGGGCAGCACACGAGGTGGCAGCCTGCAGGGCAGCACACAAGGTGGCAGCCTGCAGGGCAGCACAAGGTGGCAGCCTGCAGGGCAGCACAAGGTGGCAGCCTGCAGCATTTTGCAGCAGCCGGATATCCGGTTATCCCGATTACCGACTTTCCCAAAATTTCAGGGGGGGTTGAGCCCCCCCCCCAGCCCCCCCTATAGCTCCGCCCCTGCCACCATACCATCATCATCACCATCATCATTATCACCACCATCACCATCATCTCCACCACCATCATCATCACCAACATCATCATTATTATCGCCATGGGCATCATCAACATTACCACCATCATCATTATCGCCATTATCATCATCACCACCATCATCATCATCACCGCCACCATCATCTCCACCACCATCATCATTATCGCGACAGCCATCATCAACACCACCACCACCACCATCATTATCGCTATAGCCATCAACAACAGCAGAGCGCCATCATGATCGTCAACATCTCTCGGTGTGAAAGGCGAGGGGAGATGAGAGAGGGAGACAGAGAGAAGTGATGAAAGGGAGGGCGAGAGAGAGGGAACAAGAGAGAGAGAGAGGGAGTCGAGTGAGAGTGAAGAGAGAGAGAGAGATGGAGGGAGAATGAAGGAGGAGGCAAGGAGGGAGGGAGGCGATGAATGAGGTGAGGGAGGAGAGAGGGAAGGGAGGGGGGAGAAAGAGGGGGTAGAGAGATAGGGAAGGGGTACGAAGGAGGAGAGCAGAGCGTGACGTCTTTTGTGAAATTTTTACATAAAGCAAAGCATTAAAAACCCCCAAAAAACGAAATGGTGAACGAAGCAAAGTGCCGACTACACCGAGCATCTTCCTGTTTCCTGTGATCGTAAAAAAAAGAGAGAGCGATAGAGGGAGAAGGAAGGAGGATGGAAGGAGGGAGGGAGGGTGGGAGGCGATGAATGAGGTGAGGGAGGAGAGTGGAAGATGACCACGAGATAGAGAGAGAGAAAGATGGGAAGGTGATGGAGACGGGAAGGGGGGGGGGGGGGTGGGTGCGGCGAGGCAGGGGGAGTCGACAACACTGGCGGCTGGGGGGAAGCCGCGAGTCCCAGACCGTGGGAGCAGCAGAGGAGAGCGAGCGAACTCCCCGACAATGACGCTGCAGGAGCCAGAAGTGTCGAGTCAGCAGTGATGGCTCAGCGCGTCTATCCCAACCTCCCACACGCCTCAACCCCCGTGGTTAAAGTCGCTTAATCCGCCACGCGTGTGGTCGATACCCGTGGCAACAGCGGCGGCAGGAGCCGGTGGGTTGAGTCGAGGGCGGCGTGGGAATCGATCAGGACAACGACATCGATCCCGTGGAGTTCCCTCCTCCTCCTCCTCATGCTGCTGCTGCTGCTGCTGCTCCCCCCACCCCCGTGAGGTCGCGACAAACTCCACCTGACACGGCGCAGCGGCGTCACCGCCACCGCCACCACCACCACCACCACGCGTCACCTCCACCACCACCACCACCAACACGCGTCACCTCCACCACCACCACCACCACCACGCGTCACCTCCACCACCACCAACACGCGTCACCTCCACCACCACCAACACCACGCGTCACCTCCACCACTACCAACACGCGTCACCTCCACCACCACCACGCGTCACCTCCACCACCACCACCACCAGGCGTCACCACCACCACGCGTCACCTCCACCACCACCACGCGTCACCTCCACCACCACCACCACCAACACGCGTTACCTCCACCACCACCACGCGTCACCTCCACTACCACCACCACCACCAACACCACCACCACCACGCGTCACCTCCACTACCACCACCACGCGTCACCACCACGCTTCACCTTCACCACCACCACCACCACCACCGCAACGCGTCACCTCCACCATCACCAACGCGCGTCACCTTCACCACCACCACCACCACGCTTCACCTTCACCACCACCACCACGCGTCACCTTCACCACCACCACCACCACCGCAACGCGTCACCTCCACCATCACCACCACGCGTCACCTCCACCACGCGTCACCTCCACTACCACCACCACCACCACCACGCGTCACCACCACGCTTCACCTTCTCCACCACCACCACCACCACCACCACCACGCGTCACCACCACCACCACCACCACCACGCGTCACCTCCACCACCACCACCACCACCACGCGTCACCACCACGCGTCACCTCCACCACCACCACCACCACGCGTCACCTCCACCACCACCACCAACACGCGTCACCTCCACCACCACCACGCGTCACCTCCACCACCACCACCACCACCACGCGTCACCTCCACCACCACCACGCGTCACCTCCACTACCACCACCACCACGCGTCACCACCACGCTTCACCTTCACCACCACCACCACGCGTCACCACCACCACCACCACCACCGCAACGCGTCACCTCCACCATCACCACCGCGCGTCACCTTCACCACCGCCACCACCACCACGCTTCACCTTCACCACCACCACCACGCTTCACCTTCACCACCACCACCACGCGTCACCTTCACCACCACCACCACCACCACCGCAACGCGTCACCTCCACCATCACCACCACGCGTCACCTTCACCACGCGTCACCTCCACTACCACCACCACCACCACCACGCGTCACCACCACGCTTCACCTTCTCCACCACCACCACCACCGCAACGCATCACCACCACCATCACCACCGCAACGCGTCACCTCCACCACCACGCGTCACCACCACGCGTCACCTTCACCACCACCACCACCACCACACGTCACCTCCACCACCACCACGCGTCACCTCCACCACCTCCACCACCACCACCACGCGTCACCTCCACCACCACCACCACCACCACCACCACCACCACCACCACCACGCGTCACCTTCACCACCACCACGCTTCACCTTCACCACCACCACCACGCGTCACCTTCACCACCACCACCACCACCACCGCAACGCGTCACCTCCACCATCACCACCACGCGTCACCTCCACCACGCGTCACCTCCACTACCACCACCACCACCACGCGTCACCACCACGCTTCACCTTCTCCACCACCACCACCACCACCACCACCACCACCACGCGTCACCACCACCACCACCACCACCACCACCACGCGTCACCACCACCACCACCACCACCACGCGTCACCTCCACCACCACCACCACCACGCGTCACCACCACCACGCGTCACCTCCACCACCACCACCACCACAACCACCACGCGTCACCTCCACCACCACCACCACCACCAACACGCGTCACCTCCACCACCACCACGCGTCACCTCCACCACCACCACCACCACCACGCGTCACCTCCACCACCACCACGCGTCACCTCTACTACCACCACCACGCGTCACCACCACGCTTCACCTTCACCACCACCACCACCACGCGTCACCACCACCACCACCACCACCGCAACGCGTCACCTCCACCATCACCACCGCGCGTCACCTTCACCACCGCCACCACCACCACCACGCTTCACCTTCACCACCACCACCACGCGTCACCTTCACCACCACCACCACCACCACCACCACCGCAACGCGTCACCTCCACCATCACCACCATGCGTCACCTCCACCACGCGTCACCTCCACTACCACCACCACCACCACCACCACGCGTCACCACCACGCTTCACCTTCTCCACCACCACCACCACCGCAACGCATCACCACCACCATCACCACCGCAACGTGTCACCTCCACCACCACGCGTCACCACCACGCGTCACCTTCACCACCACGCGTCACCTTCACCACCACCACCACCACCACACGTCACCTCCACCACCACCACGCGTCACCTCCACCACCTCCACCACCACCACCACCACCACCACCACCACCACCACCACCACCACCACCACCACCACCACCACCACGCGTCACCTCCACCACCACCACCACCACGTGTCACCTTCACCACTACCACCACCACCACCACGCGTCACCTTCACCATCACCACCACGCGTCACCTCCACCACTACCACCACCACCACCACACGTCACCTCCACCACCACCACGCGTCACCTCCACCTCCACCACCACCACCACCACCGCAACGCGTCACCTCCACCATCACCACCGCGCGTCACCTTCACCACCACCACCACCACCATCACCACCGCAACGCGTCACCTCCACCACAGCAACGCGTCACCTCCACCACCACCACGCGTCACCTCCACCACCACCACGCGTCACCTTCACCACCACCACCACCACCACCACGCGTCACCACCACCACCACGCGTCACCACCACGCTTCACCTTCACCACCACCACCACCACCACCACGCGTCACCTTCACCACCACCACCACCGCAACGCGTCACCTCCACCATCACCACCGCGCGTCACCTTCACCACCACCACCATCACCACCGCAACGCGTCACCTCCACCATCACCAAAACGCGTCACCTCCACCACCACCACGCGTCACCTCCACCACCACCACGCGTCACCACCACCACGACCACTACCACGCGTCACCCTCCTCCACCACCACGTGCCACCCACCATCGTCCACCCCCACCCACCATCACCCACCTATCCTCACCTCCACCATACAACCACGATCGTCACCATCGATCCAAAGCTCTCGCTCTCATCACCTTCAGAACCCGCGGATTTAAATACAAACTCTGAACCGATTTCCATAGCCACTCATCGGTCAGGACCCAATCGAACACACAGCGATCATCTTGCAGCTCACCAGCAAGTATTTGTTCAAGCAAGCGCGATTCCGCTGATGAGAAACCACAATGTCGAAACTGGTCCAGAGCGTTGCTGCTGTTGAACCAATATGTGTGTGTGTCAGTGTCAGTGTGTGTGTGTGTGTCAGTGTGTGTGTGTCCAGCAAAACAACCCCCTACCTCCTCGCGGTGCCGGACGGGCAACTCTGTCGTGGACAGTGCTTTGAGGGGAGGGCCAATTCCGAATGGCTCCTCCCCTCATGGCGTCTGTGACCATCACAGTGGCTAAACGGGGGCTCTGGACGGGTGCGAGGGGCTGGTAACCCCTCCACTTTCAATAAATTACCACTAAACCACGAATAAATATGTAACTAATAAGCTTGTGCCGGAGGCCCCGGGGGGACAGGCGTCTATGACGTCTCCTGGCCAAACCCCATTTTGCGGAGCCAGGAGATTGAATCTCTACCCTCGGGGCTCCTCCAGAAACAACGAAAAGCCACTACGGTTGGCCACGTGGAATGTTCGAACGCTCACTGCGGAGGAGAGGCTGCCACTGCTCTGTCGGGAGCTGGACCGGTACCGCCTGTATCTGTGGCATTCAGGAGGTCTGGTGGACCGGTTCTGGCTCCTGCCACCATGAGGGGTGGACAGTCCTCTACTCGGGGCAGCAGACTGCCAAACAACAGGGTGTGGCTCTTATTTTGAACATAAGAATGAAGGGGGCGTGGGAGCGTGGCGGTGAGGTGTGGGAAGCTGTAAGCCCCAGGCTACTTTGGGCTCGCCTTCCCATCAACCGGAGTCGAGGAGTGGTGGTCGTGGTTACTTATGCCCCCACCGAAGACGAACATCCGTGGAGGGATGCAGGCAAAGCCAATGAGTCAGATGCCTTCTATGACCTCCTGTCACAGGTGCTGGCTAAAGTGGCCCCTCGGGATAGAGTCATCTTGTTGGGTGACTTCAATGCCCGAGTTGGTAATGATGCTGCTAGATTTTTGTGTAGCTCATGGGCTTGTAATTACTAACACGCTGTTCTGGCATCGGTGCATCCACACAACATCATGGATGGATGCCGGGTCCAAGCAAGAACAGCTGCTGGACTACATAGTGACGGACCACCGGATGCGAGCCCATGTCCTTGACACCAGGACCTACCGTGGAGCTGATCTGCCCTCTGACCATCGACTAGTCATCTGTAAGATGCGCCTGCCATTCTTCCACTCCGGTGGTGGGTGTACACCCAGGACCCCATTGCAACCTAAAGTGGCCTGGTCTCAGTTATCTGATGAAAGTTGCAAGCGAGAATTTCATCATCGCTTGCGGCTGCGGTTGGCATCGTCCCCCACTCCTCCTGATGTCGAGGGTAAATGGGCGAGGTTTAGGACTGTGACTCATGCAGCTGCATTGGCTGTTTTGGGTACGCGGTCCAAACCTCCCCAGAGACCCTGGCTGACAGAGGAGGTGTTCAGGATAGTTGAGAAAAAGCGACAGGCCCACTGTCATCGGCTACCGAATCCTACAGAATCCCGCAGCCTTCGCTCGGAGGTTCGGAAAGCCGTGAGGCACTGCAAGGATGGGTGGTAGTCGCGGGTTGCTCAGGAGATGGAGTCTGCCTTAGTGGCCCGCGATCACAAATCTCTATTTAATGCCATCAGAAAAGTAACCTGCAGCACCACACCTATTACCATAATTAGGGGAAAAAACGGTGATCCAATCTCCGACCCCCAGGAACAGGTTTGCAGATTTTCTGAGCATTTCTGTGATGTCCTGGTGGAGGGGAAATCCCTCTGCCAGGAAAACATCGTGGCACAAAGTGGGGATGACCCTGCTGAGGCTGCGGTGCCTCAAATATTGGAAGAAGTCACCCCCTGTGAGTGGCTGGCTGAGGTGCCATCTGTCGAGGAAGTACTGCAGACGATCCGGAGTCTGAGACCAGGAAAGGCACCGGGCAGAGATGATCTCCCAAGCGAAATGTGAGGGAGGGTGGCGTTTGTGCAGACTGCCCTATATGACATCATAACAACAGTCTGGACCACTGAACGGGTTCAGCTGGATTGGAAGGATGCCCTGGTGGTCCCCCTCTTTAAGAAGGGGGACCGCACAGACTGTAACAACAACAGGGGCATCTCACTCCTCTGTGTGCCGGGAAAGGTGATGGCAAGGATTATTCAACATCGCTTGCAAAACGTGGACCCCCCCTAATGGAACATCTTCGCCGGTTAGAAACATTTAGGCTGGCCTGCCTACGATTCATCCTGGGTTTAACCAGGCTGGATTGTGTGAGGAGCTCACAAATCCTTGAAAGATCTGGGCAAGGTCCCATCGGTGAGCTCCTCTGGCAGGCAAGGCTGCGTTGGCTGGGTCATGTAGCCCGCATGCCCAGCCACCGCATGCCGAAACAGCTTTTGTTCGGCCGGATCGAGGGGGCTAAACGGGCGCGGCACGGGCTAGAGAAGAGATGGAGTGATGTGGTACAGGAGGACGTGGAGCTGAGTGGACTTGCCAATGACTGGTACCAGCGGTGTCAAGATCGGCCTCTGTGGAGGAGGCTCGTGAAGGACGCTACTGGGCAGTTGGAGGCAGTCGCCCTCCAACAACAACGGAGGGCGGAAGAGCGACGCTCACAACAACGAGCGGAGCGCCGGGTGGCTAAAGCACAGCAGGTTGGCACAGTAGGGGGCACAGGTGGTGCATCAGCCAGTCATCTCAGTCAGTCGACCCGTGGCACCTGGGTCTGCCCCGTGACCTCCTGCCAGCGGGCGTTCGACACTTCACGTGGCCTCAAGGTGCACATGGCCTGGCACAAGCGTCGTGGTCACGTCACCGCCACTTAGTGGCAAATGGCGGTTGTTGTGTGTCAGTGTGTGTCAGTGTCAGTGGGTAGTGCAGAGGTTAGCGCGCTACGCTGCGCTACGAACCCTGCGCCCCGAGTTCGATTTCTGCTCACGACAAACACCGGTGACGATTGTCTGAACCGGTCTTGGGCCTTCCCTAGGTCAACTCAGCCTCAAATGAGTACCTGGTGTGGTGCGTAATTACATCGCTACCAGGGAAACAAAGGCGGCCGGGCGTGGTGCTGGCCACCCACCCCCTGGTGTGGCGTTCTGGCCTTCATAGGTGCTACTCGCTAACAGCATTTTCCCGAGCAATCTGTTCAGGGGATTGTAAATGTTGTGGCTTGGCTCTCCAACACACCGGTGTGCTGTACTCGTGACGAATTGGCCACGTTCTGTTTACGTGACAACCCTGACTAGTTGGCTGTGTCGGGTGGTGGCGGGTTTAACGACACATTTATATATTTACGCGATCTGACCCCAAAAAAAACCTCTTTTGTGGAGTCTGTTCAGGCTATACGGGGGATCTTTGTATTGTGTGTGTGTCGTGCGGCTGACGGGATGTGTACAACACAGCCTCGTGCTGTTCATGTGGAGGGACAGCTGTGGGCAGGAGGAGGAGGAGGAGCTGGGGCGTCTGGAGAGTCTCTTTATTGACAAGAGGGAGAGACGCTGGAGCCAATTAGCGGGCTAATTATATTTTTATTTCTATCGAGGTGCTGCTGATAAAGCGTAGAGAGGGGGGGGGGGTCACGTGATTCACCTGTTTGTCACGTGACAAAGATCCCCCGTATAGCCTTCACAGACTTGCGGGGAAAGTGCTGGGGTGGGTGGCCTGCGCCAGACTCGGCCGCCTTTGTCTCCCCAGTGGCGATGTTTACCGGATATCGCACCGGGTGCTCATTCGCGGCTGAGTTGAACTAGAGGAGGTCCCGGGACCGGTTCAGATAATCGTCACTGGTGTTGGCCGTGAGCGGGAATCGAACCCGGTTCGCCGAGTTCATCGCGTACACACACGCACGCGCGCGTATCACACACACGCATACACGCAGACACACACGCACGCGTACATACACACGCACGCGTACACACAGACACACACACACGCGCGTACGCACGCGTACACACAGACACGCACGCGTACACACAGACACGCACGCGTACACACAGACACGCACGCGCACACACAGACACGCACACACGCGTACACACAGACACACACGCACGCGCACACACAAATACACACGCACAGCGCACACACAGACACACACGCACGCGCACACAAAGACACACACACGCGTGCACACAGACACACACGCGTACACACAGACACACACGCGTACACACAGATACACACATACAGATACACACACACGCGTACATACAGACACACACACAGACACACATACACAGACACACACACAGACACACACGCGCGCGCTTCGTCTCCGCAGTCACTCGCTCCGTGCAGACTTTCTCACCGTCTCAAGACGTTTGTTTAACATTGACTGCAGTGCCCCCCCTCCCCCCTCCAAACCCTCCTCCGGAGTTGAAGTATGCCCCGCCCCCATGACCCCCCCCCACCCCCCCAGTTTAAACAAGGTCACGCCACAGGGCCACCACAAGCCTCAAGCCCACCGTGCCCACGTCTTTACCACCCGCCCTTACCCCTCCCGCCTAACCAATTTCCCAATGAAGAACGAATGAAATCCCACGAACCCTCAATTCAACCACCCCCCCCCCCCCCCAATACACTCCACCTCTCTCTGCTCCGGCTATAACTGAAGAACGGCGAGCAGTAACGGGCGAATAAAACATCCACGCAGCCGCGCCGAGCGTGACACCGAGAGAGAGAGAGAGACTGAAACAGACAGACTGCGCGCAATTGGCCATATTCGAGAAATATATTTGAGTCAAGGAGAGAGAATGACGAAGATCTCCTCCCCCTGGTGTTATCCACACGGGCTGTGTGTGTGTGTGGGGGGGGGGGGGCAAATGCTGTTGAGGAAGAGCAGAACGGCCGCCTTTGTCTCACCCCAGTGCCGATGGTTACACACCGCACCGGGCTTTCATTTGAGGCCGAGTCGACCTAAGGGGAGCCCCAGGACCGGTTCAGATAATCGTCACCGAGGGTGTTGGCCGTGAGCGGGAATCGCCGCGCGCTAACCGCTGCACTACCGCTCCCCACACACGCTGAAACACACACACACACTGACACACTGACACACCACATACACTGACACACACTGACACACACACTGACACACCACACACACTGACACACTGACACACCACATACACTGACACACTGACACACACACTGACACACCACACACACTGACACACTGACACACCACATACACTGACACACTGACACACCACACACACTGACACACTGATACACACAATGACACATCACACACACTGACACACTGACACACACACTGACACACCACACACACTGACACACTGACACACCACATACACTGACACACTGACACACCACACACACTGACACACACTGACAAAGACTGACACACCACATACACTGACATACTGACACACACGCACTGACACACACACGCACTGACACACCACACGCACTGACACACACACACTGACACACACACACGCGCTGACACACACACACACACGCGCTGACACACACACACGCGCTGACACACACACACACGCGCTGACACACACACACGCGCTGACACACACACACGCACTGACACACACACACACACTGACACACCACACGCGCTGACACACACACACGCGCTGACACACACACTGACACACCACACGCACTGACACACACACACGCGCTGACACACACACTGACACACCACACGCACTGACACACACACACGCGCTGACACACACACACACACACGCGCTGACACACACACACACACGCGCTGCTACACACACACACGCACTGACACACACACACACGCGCTGACACACACATACGCACTGACACACACACACACTGACACACCACACGCACTGACACACACACACGCACTGACACACACACGCACTGACACACACACACACTGACACACCACGCGCACTGACACACACACACGCACTGACACACACACGCACTGACACACACACACTGACACACACACACACACTGACACACACACACACGCACTGACACACACACGCACTGACACACACACACACGCACTGACACACACACGCACTGACACACACACACACTGACACACACACACACACTGACACACCATACGCACTGACACACACACACACGCACTGACACACACACGCACTGACACACACACACACTGACACACACACGCGCGCTGACACACACACACTGACACACACACACTGACACACACACACACTGACACACACACACGCACTGACACACACACTGACACACACACTGACACACACACACGCGCGCACGCGTGTGCCGCACGGCAAGGGTGCGTTAATGAAGGCGCGCGGCAAAAGGCAAATTGCTCGCGATGTCTCCCACAGCTCGAGGTGAAGCTCGCGACGAGGGGGGAATTTGCGTGAGAAACGAGGCGAGCCCCCCACCACCACCACAATTATCTGGCAACAATCGCTGGAGCGGTGGCGCAACGGTTAGCGCACCGCGCCACGGAGCCCGCAAATTGGGAGCGTGCGACAATAATATATAACACATATATAAGAGCTAAGATATATATAACACTGTGTGACCAGGACAGTGATATTTTTACATGTACCTATTTTCAATGAGAAAACGTGTGCGTCTGTGTATTTCGTTCACGTAAAGTCCTGGTCACAAAGGCAAAGTTTGTGGGGAATAATAATATCATCAATTTTCTGTACTTTTGAGGCATAAGCAATTAAAGGATAACACTTAGTACCCAGCACCAAAAATTGTGTTACATCGTGTTATCAGACGCGACTCTCACGCGGAGACCCAGGGCATCACGTAGAGACTCACGGACTCACGTAGAGACCCACATACTCACGTAGACCCACGGACTCACGTAGAGACCCACAGACTCAGACTCACATAGAGACCCACGGACTCACGTAGAGACCCACATACTCACGTAGAGACCCACGGACTCACGTAGAGACCCACATACTCACGTAGAGACCCACATACTCACGTAGAGACCCACGGACTCACGTAGAGACCCACATACTCACGTAGAGACCCACATACTCACGTAGAGACCCACAGACTCAGACTCACGTAGAGACCCACGGACTCACGTAGAGACCCACATACTCACGTAGAGACCCACATACTCACGTAGAGACCCACAGACTCAGACTCACGTAGAGACCCACGGACTCACGTAGAGACCCACAGACTCACGTAGAGACCCACATACTCACGTAGAGACCCACAGACTCAGACTCACGTAGAGACCCACGGACTCACGTAGAGACCCACAGACTCACGTAGAGACCCACATACTCACGTAGAGACCCACAGACTCAGACTCACGTAGAGACCCACGGACTCACGTAGAGACCCACAGACTCACGTAGAGACCCACAGACTCACGTAGAGACCCACATACTCACGTAGAGACCCACAGATTCAGACTCACGTAGAGACTCAGACTCACGTAGAGACCCACAGTCTCAGACTCACGTAGAGACCCACATACTCAGACTCACGTAGAGACCCACGATCTCCCGTAGAGACCCATAGACTCACATGGAGACCCACATACTCACATAAAGACCCTAAGTCGACCTGGGGATAAACGTCACTTAGCAATTGAATCAATTTCGCCGTGTTCGTAGGCCGGTGTACTAACCGCTGCGCCACCGCTCCCCACACAGACAGACACACACACTAACATACATTCAAAGGCATAGACAAATACCCCACCCCTCCCAGTATAGCATTAACAGACTTTTGGGGCAAGTGATCTTAGCGAGCACCTATGAAGGCCAGCACGAGCAGGCACCCACCCACGCAGAGGCAGGGTCACGCTGCCCGGGTTAGGGGTCGCCGTGGGGGGTGGGGGGGGGGGAGTAGTAGTGGGGGGGGGGGGGTAGTTGAGTGGGGGGGGGGGGCAGTCAAGAATCCATCCCCAGCTCGGGCAGCAGTCACGTGTCGGGAGCGCTCCCCGTGACCCCCACTCGAAGCCGGCAGCACGGGGCGAGCGAGGCCGAAGTCGAGTGGCCGTGTCAAGAGTCCCTCTGGAGCACGCGGCTCAACCCCCCACCCCCACCCCCACTCTGCCTCCTTCCCTCCCTCCCTCCCATCCACAGTCCCTCCCGCACTCGACAAATAAGCCCTTAATTGCAGCGAGGGCCTTTAACAACCGGACGAACAAAGGATGGAACCGCATGGCGCGGTCGCGCCGTCTTACGCCAAGATACCACGAAGCCGAACGCGCGGAGTCAGGGCGAACGCGGGGGGGGGGGGCGGGGGGGGGGGCGGTGGAGGGAGGGAGGAGAAGGGGTGGGGGGCATGGGCAAGTGGTGGGGTGTGGGGCAGCTCAACAAGAGCACGCAGCGACCGTAGCGACCGACGCAGTACGATGTGGAGCGCCAGCAGTCACTAGGGTCTCGAGTGCTGCTCGCGAGAAGATTAATCGAGTCGAGGTGTCCGGGCGGTTACGGAGAAGGGGGGGGGCACCCCCCCCCCCCCACCACCCCTCGCCCATAGGCACCGGGCACAACTTCACCTGCACTGGGGTCACGCGAGGCTGGCCCCCACTGATGAGACGCTCAATGTTGATACCGGTACAGAGGCTTGCTCCCTCGATTCAGAATTGCCTTCAATTGCCTTGTAGCCTCTCTCTCTCTCTCTCGCTCGCTCTGCACTCCCTCTCCCTCATTGTGCGGTTGATGGAATATGTCGACGGCAAAAAAGAACGGATAATACACGGCAACGTGATAACAAATGTAATGTTAATAGCTTCAACAAGTTAAAGAGTCTCCACTCGTTCGCCAGCGTTGTCAACAACATTGCCCGGATTCTTTCTCACAGGTGGTATCCAGAGCCCGGAGGCGCATTTCTCGTGGCATTGTTGCAAATTCTCAGAAGTGTTTTAAAAAAAATACGTTTGAAGCACCCTGTATATTACACACACACACACATATACAGTACATAGATGTCCTGAGTTTGGTTGAGGAAATACTCCACGGGGGAGCTCACTCCAAGCACTGCGTGTACGAGACGTAGCAGCAGCAGCAGTAGCAGCAGCGGCCTGCGGCGACGGTGGCCTCGTCCCGGGAGCGGCACGACTCCGTTGTGGCCTAGTGGAAAACCGCTCCGCGAGCCGAGCCAGTAGACCGCTTGCCGCATTGTGCCGGCCGTGAATGGGAAATCACGAGGGCGCGCCCCTCCAGGCCTCCGCTCGCGAGCGCGCGTGTGTGCCGCGCGCGAGCCGCAATCGACATATCACACTGTGGAACGAAAACAAATTTTCGTTCCTGGGTAGTACGTGTTATTTCCCAATTGATTATGCCTCGTAAGTACATAAAATGGCTATTGTTCCCCAAAAACTTTGCTTTTGTCATCAGAACATTGATATTTTGAAGTTTACCTGTTTTACAGAACATTCCAGACAGATCAGCAGCATACGTAAGCGTGGTCGACCAATCGGGAGCCGTCCCTCGACCGTACGCGCGGGCATCGATCAGCCTCCCATTGTATGATTACCAGATGGAAATTGCTCCGGTAGAGCCGTGGAAAGCTCCTCGAACGACGTGGTCAAGTATGACGTTAAATAATGTGGGAGCCAGAGGACATCCTTGTCGCACCCCGAGGTGACAAAGGGTATGGCTCAGACTCCTGGCCACGGAGCTTTACCCGGGGCTTGACAACCAATGGTATAAATTTTGATTTAAAGCTTTGGTGACAGCAGTAATTCATATTCTTAGTTCTTTCGCTAAAGTCACGTTGAAGGGAAACAACAAAATAATAAAATATATATGCAAACCAACACACCTGAAGACGATCGTTTGTGTTATGGTCGAACGGTCGTGAGATTTTTTTTGTTATATATATTATTATTTTGTTGTTTCCCTTCAACGTGACTTTACCGAAAGAACTAAGAATATGAACCAATGGTATCATAGGCCTTGACCAGGTCAATAAAGGAGGGACGTAGGCTCCTGCTGTAATTTCCCTACATCTCTGCTGTAGCAGACGGGACAGAGAATATGGGGTCTATATCCTTGGTTCTTTCGGTAAAGTCACGTAGAAGGTAAACAATAAAATAATAAAAATATAAAACAATACAATTCTCACGACGTTTCGACTGCAACACAAGCAATCATCATCATGTGTGAAAACCAAAGCAAGAAAATTTGAAAAAAAGTGGCGTTTTTTTTGCTGTGGTTTTCACACCTGATGATGATTGCTTGTGTTGCAGTCGAAACGTCGTGAGAATTGTATTGTTTTATATTTTTATTATTTTATTGTTTCCCTTCTACGTGACTTTACCGAAAGAACCAAGAATATGAATCCCTGCAGTCACGAAAGCTTTAAATCAAAATATGGTGTCTGTGCAGGACCGCCCTTTCCTGAAACCACATTGGGGCTCCGCAAGCCTCTCCTCAGTGTGCCTGGCAAGGCGATGCCGAATCATCCTTGCCATGAACTTTCCCGGCACACTGAGGAGTGAGATGCCCCTGTAGTTGTTACAGTCTGTGCGGTCCCCCTTCTTAAAGAGGGGGACCACCAGGGCATCCTTCCAATCCTGCGGAACCCGTCCAGTGGTCCAGACAGTTGTGATGATTTTTCGATTTAAAGCTTTCGTGACTGCAATGATTCATCTTCTTTGGTTCTTTCGGTAAAGTCACGTAGAATGAGAATAAAATAATAAATTGATAAAATAAAATAACACAATAATATTCTCACGACGTTTCGGCCACAACACAAGCGGCCTTCTTGTGATGATGTCACGTAGGGCAGTCTGCACACAGAAGCCACACCTCCCTCAGCACTTCGCTTGATTCACGATCATTATCTCATCATCATCATCATCCATCACTCATTGTAAACCTCTTCATCATCGTCATCATTGCCCACCTCGTCTCTGTCTAAGAAACAGTGGGGAGTGGTGCGGGTTGGTGGGGGTGATGGTGAAAGGGTGGGGGGAGGGGGGTGGGGGGCTGTGAGATTGGAGGTGCGGCTCTCTCTCTCTTTCTCTCCCTTTTTCTCTCTCCGTTTCTCTCTCCCTCTCTCTCTGCGCGAGAGACGCGGCACCCCCCCGCATCCCCCCCCGCATCCCCCCCCCCGCATCCCCTCCCCCCACAAATCTCTCTCCCTCGTGAGTCCGCGCTGTCGCTTTCCATTTCACTCCCCCGAGATCCTCTCCACCACCCACAGCCTGCGCCACTCTCCACACCTCTCTCATCCCTCTCATCACTCTCTCTCTCTCATCCCTCTCTCTCATCCCTCTCTCTCTCATCCTCTCATCCCTCTCATCCCTCTCTCTCATCCCTCCTCTCTCTCTTATCCCTCTCATCCCTCTCTCTCTCTCATCCCTCTCTCTCATCCCTCTCTCTCATCCCTCTCTCTCATCCCTCTCTCTCATCCCTCCTCTCTCTCTCTCATCCCTCTCATCACTCTCTCTCATCTCTCTCATCCCTCTCTCTCATCCCTCCTCTCTCTCTCTTATCCCTCTCTCTCTCATCCCTCTCTCTCTCATCCCTCTCTCTCTTTCTCTCTCTCATCCCTCTCATCACTCTCTCATCTCTCTCATCCCTCTCATCCCTCTCATTTCTCTCTCGTCTCTCTCATCCCTCTCTCTCATCCCTCTCTCTCTCTCATCTCTCCTCTCTCTTATCCCTCTCTCTCATCCCTCTCTCTCTCTCTCATCACTCTCTCTCATATCTCTCATCCCTCTCATCCCTCTCTCTCTCTCATCCCTCTCTCTCTCATCCCTCTCCACACCTCTCTCTCTCATCCCTCTCTCTCTCTCATCCCTCTCTCTCTCATCCCTCTCTCTCATCCCTCTCTCTCTCTCATCCCTCTCATCCCTCTCTCTCATCCCTCTCTCTCTCATCCCTCTCTCTCATCCCTCGCTCTCATCCCTCTCTCTCATCCCTCTCTCTCTCTCATCCCTCTCATCCCTCTCTCTCTCATCCCTTTCTCCCTCTCTCATCCCTCTCATCCCTCAATCTCTCTCTCATTCCTCTCTCTCTCTCATCCCTCTCCACATCTCTCTCATCCCTCTCTCTCTCTCTCTCATCCCTCTCTCTCTCTCTCATCCCTCTCTCTCATCGCTCTCTCTCATCCCTCTCATCCCTATCTCTCTCTTCACACCTCTCTCTCATCTCTCTCGCTCTCTCCACACCTCCCGAGCCCTCTCCCTCCCCACCCTCTCTCCCCCGTCTCCCTCCCCTCTGTCTCGCCCCCCTCCCCCAAGTGCTACCCCGCCCACCCCCCCCCCAGCCCCCCCCCAGCCCCCCCCCAGCCCCCCCCAGCCCCCCCCCCCCAGCCTCTGATTACTCTCAGTGGAGACGAGCGGCACTGGCAGCACCAATTACCGCGCGCGCATCAGCCGCTCCCGGCTTTAAACTCACAATCAGCAGCAGTAGCGTCATCATCAGCCGCTCCCGGCTTTACACTCAGAATCAGCATCAGCAGGAGCGTAATCGGCAATATCACGAGCAGCACCATCATCATCAGCAGCACCATCATCAGCAGCAGCACCACCATTACCATCATCAGCACCATCCTCAGCAATATGCGTCATAAAAGCGTCATTATAAAGGCATGATGATCATCATCGTTATTATTAATATTATTCATTACGCTTTGCGGAGACACCCACAGACGTAGATGGACACCCATAGACTTACAGAGACTCGTAGACTTAAATAGACACCCATATACATGCAAAAACATCCACAGACTTACATAGACACCCATAGACTTACATAGAGATTTGTCGACTTATATAGACATCCATATACATGCAGAAACATCCACAGACTTACATAGACATTCATAGACGTACATAGAGTCTTGTCGACTTACATAGACACCCATATACATGCAAAAACATCCACAGACTTAAATAGACACCCATAGACTTACATAGAGACTCGTAGACTTACATACACCCATATACATGCAAAAACATCCACAGACTTACATAGACACCCATAGACTTACATAGAGACTCGTAGACTTACATAGACACCCATGTACATGCAAAAACATCCACAGACTTACATAGACATCCATAGACTTAAATAGAGACTCGCAGACTTACATAGACACCCATATACATGTAAAAACATCCACAGACTTACATAGACACCCATAGACTTACATAGAGACTCGTCGACTTACATAGACACCCATATACATGCAACAACATCCACATACTTATTTAGACACCCATAGACTTAAATAGAGACTCGTAGACTTACATAGACACCCATATACATGCAAAAACATCCACAGACTTACATATACATCCATAGACTTACATAGAGACTCGTAGACTTACATAGACACCCATATACATGAAAAAACATCCACAGACTTACATAGATATCCATAGACTTACATAGAGACTCGTAGACTTACATAGACACCCATATACATGCAAAAACATCCACAGACTTAAATAGACACCCATAAACTTACATAGAGACTCGTAGACTTACATAGACACCCATTAACATGCAAAAACATCCACAGACTTACATAGACACCCATATACATGCAAAAACACCCACATACTTATCTAGACACCCATATACTTACATAGAGACTCGTAGACTTACATAGACACCCATATACATGCAAAAACATCCACAGACTTACATATACATCCATAGACTTACATAGAGACTCGTAGACTTACATAGACACCCATATACATGCAAAAACATCCACAGACTTACATAGACATCCATAAACTTACATAGAGACTCGTAGACTTACATAGACACCCATATACATGCAAAAACATCCACAGACTTAAATAGACACCCATAAACTTACATAGAGACTCGTAGACTTACATAGACACCCATTAACATGCAAAAACATCCACAGACTTACATAGACACCCATATACATGCAAAAACATCCACATACTTATCTAGACACCCATAGACTTACATAGAGACTTGTCGACTTACATAGACACCCATATACATGCAACAACATCCACAGACTTACATAGACACCCATAGACTTACATAGAGACTCGTAGACTTACATAGACACCCATATACATGCAAAAACATCCACATACTTAAATAGACACCCATAGACTTACATAGAGACTTGTCGACTTACATAGACACCCAAATACATGCAAAAACATCCACAGACTCACATAGACATCCATAGACTTACATAGAGACTCGTAGACTTACACAGACACCCATATAAATGCAAAAACATCCACAGACTTACATAGACACCCATAGACTTACATAGAGACTCGTAGACTTACATAGACACCCATATACATGCAATAACATCCACAGACTTACATAGACACCCATAGACTTGCATAGAGACTCGTAGACTTACATAGACACCCATATACATGCAATAAAACATCAAAAGACTTACATAGACACCCATAGACTTACATAGAGACTAGTAGACTTACATAGACACCCATATACATGCAAAAACATCCACAGACTTACAGACACCCATAGACTTACATAGAGACTCGTAGACTTACATAGACACCCATATACATGCAAAAAAACATCAAAAGACTTACATAGACATCCCGACTTACAGAGACCCATCGACTTACGTAGACGCCCATAGACTTACGTAGAAAAGCGTCGACTTACATAAACAACCACAGAGTTACATAAATATCCATTTACTTACAGAGACCCATCAACTTACAAGTATGTCGACTTATAAAGAGCCATAGACTCACACAGAAGCCATGGATTCCGTACAATGAGCGGGGACATTTGAGGGATGAGTGATGAGAGGTAAGAGATGAGGAATGAGTGATCAGAGATGAGGAATGAGTGAACAGAGATGAGGAATGAGTGATAAGGAATGAGTGATGAGCAATGAGTGATGAGAGATTATTGATGAGGAATAAGTGACGCGGAATGAGGAATGAGTGATGAGGAATGAGTGATGAGAGATGATTGATGAGGAATGAGTGACGCGGAATGAGTGATGAGTGATGAGGAATGAATGAGGAATTAGTGATGAGGAATGAGTGATGAGGGATGAGTGAACATAGATGAGGAATGAGTGATGAGGAATGAGTGATGAGGAATGAGTGATGAGGAATGAGTGAAGAATGAGGAATGAGTGATGGGGAATGAATGAGGAATGAGTGATTAGGAATGAGTGATGGGGCATGAATGAGGAATGCGTGATGGGGAATGAGTGATGGGGAATGAGTGATGAGGAATGAGTGATGATGAATGAGGAATGAGTGATGATGAATGAGGAATGAGTGATCAGAGATGAGCAATGAGTGATCAGAGATGAGGAATGAGTGATCAGAGATGAGGAATGAGTCATGGGGAATGAGAGATGAGTGATGAGGAATGAGTGATTAGTGATGGGGAATGAGTGATGAGGAATGAGTGATGAGGAATGCGTGATGAGGAATGAGTGATGAGGAATGAGTGATGAGGAATGAACGATGGGGAATGAGTGATGGGGAATGAGGGGGAATGAGTGATGAAGAATGAGGAATGAGTGATGGGGAATGAATGAGGAATGAGTGATTAGGAATGAGTGATGGGGTCTGAATGAAGAATGCGTGATGGGGAATGAGTGATGGGGAATGAGTGATGAAGAATGAATGATGATGAATGAGGAATGAGTGATGAAGAATGAGGAATGAGTGATCAGAGATGAGGAATGAGTGATCAGAGATGAGGAATGAGTGATCAGAGATGAGGAATGAGTCATGGGAAATGAGAGATGAGTGATGAGGAACGAGTGATGAGGAATGAGTGATGAGGAATGAGTGATGAGGAATGAGTGATGAAGATAGTGATGAGGAATGAGTGATGAGCAATGAGTGAGGGGGAATGAATGAGGAATGAGTGATGAGGAATGAGTGATGGGGAATGAGTGATGGGGAATGAGTGATGGGGAATGAGTGATGGGGAATGAGTGATGATGAATGAATTAGGAATGAGTGATCAGAGATGAAGAATGAGTGATGGGGAATGAGTGATGAGGAATTAGTGATGAGTGATGGGGAATGAGGAATGAGTGATGAGGAATGAGTGATGAGGAATGAGTGATGAGGGATGAGGAATGAGTGATGAGGAATGAGTAATGAGGAATGAGTGACGAGGAATGAGTGACGAGGAATGAGTGGAGGAATGAGTAATGAGGAATGAGTAATGAGGAATGAGCGAGCAAAATTGAGTGAAACACGCCAAGAGAGCCACTTACATTCGCCTTCCAAAAGTGTCACGCGTAACATTCATCATCGCCATCAGCCGCGATCTATCCACTGCTGGATGGAGGCCCCGCTACACCGTGCGAGGTGGTGGGCGGCGAGCACCACGTCAGGCCGCCTTTGTCTCCCGAGCGGCGATGTTCACGCACCGCACCCGGTACTCAATTTGAGGCCGAGTTGACCTAGGGGAGGCCAGGGACCTGTTTAAAGCGCAGCGCGCTAACCACTGCGCCACCGCCCCCGCCCCCCCAGCACCCCCCCCCCCTCCCCCACGTTGCACCCCGGTGTCAGCGCGTCAGTCGCGAGTGACGGGTTATGCACGAGACTCCCCCACTCATGAAAATGTATTACGACCAAAATAAATAAATAACGCAAATAAACATTCACAATGATTGTGGGGGGGGGGGGGGGGGGGTCGTGGGGGTGGCACGCAGGGGCAGAATACTCTTCAAATGTCATGAGTGGGAGCTTGAAGGGCTGCCCGCCTTCAGAGACTTCAGAAAGAGGGACGATGAACAGACACGTGGGCTTCAAGTGCCATTGGCCGACCGCTCGCTCGCTCGCGTATTTAGAGGCAAGAGTCAACGATGCGATTTGTTTGTTTGGATTCATCTCTAATTGGCTGGTGAAGTTGTCGGGAGTGGGGGGGGGGGGTTCTGGAGCTAGTCTGTGATTGGCTGCTGAGACTGTCGTGGAGTTCTGGAGCTATACTGTTATTGGCTGGTGAGGTTGTCGGTGGACTCTATGACTCGCCTACGATTGGCTGGTGAAGTGTTCAGTGGGTTCTAGAGCTCAACTCTAATTGGCTGGTGAGGTCGGTAGGTTCTAGAGCTGGTCTATGATTGGCTGGTAAGGTTTTCGGTGGGTTCTAGACCACAACTCTAATTGGCTGGTGAGGTCGGTAGGTTCTAGAGCTGGTCTATGATTGGCTGGTAAGGTTTTCGGTGGGTTCTAGAGCTCAACTCTAATTGGTTGGTGAAAGATTTCGGTAGCTTCAAGGATTCCCCTACGATTGGCTAGTGAGGTTGGTGGTAGGTCTTAAAGCTGGTCTGTGATTCGCTGGCGAGGTTGTCGGTAGCTTCGATGACTCGCCTACAATTGGCCCGTGAGGTTGTCGGTAGATTCTACAGCTGGTCTATGATTGGCTGGTGAGGTTGTCGGGGGGTTCTGGAGCTAGTCTGTGATTGGCTGCTGAGGCTGTCGTGGAGTTCTGGAGCTAGTCTGTGATTGGCTGGAGAGGTTGTCGGTGGGTTCGAGGACTCGCCCTCGATTGGCTCGTGAGGTTGTCGGTAGATTCTAGAGCTGTTCTATGATTGGCTGGTGAGGTCGGTAGGTTCTAGAGCTGGTCTACGATTGGCTGGTGAGGTTATCGGTGGGTTTCACAGCTGGACTATGATTGGCTGGCAAAGTTGTCGGTGGCTTCAAGCACTCGCATACGATTGGCTCGTGAGGTTGTCGGTAGGTTCCAGAGCTGGTCTATGATTGGCTGGTGAACGTTGTCAGTGGGTTCTGGAGCTAGGTCTCCGATTGGCTCTCGAGTTCCTTAATCCCCCCCCTTCACCCCACATCAAACATGGGCGCGTCACTCGAAATTCCTCGTGTTGCCCGCCAACGATCGATCAGTCGTGCTCACGCTGAGTTTGTACAAAACAAAAGGAGAGGAGAGAATACCTTTCGTCCGGTAATTATTCGGCAAGGTTACATCCCCGTTACCTCCTCGTCCGGACGTCACCGCACACGCCTGGAGAATTAGACATTTAAATTGGCTTCCAGGTAGCCCCCTTTTGTGTTGGATGCTCGAAAGCTGGACGGAAAAGAAGCGAAGGACGGACGCCCCGCGAAAAAATAAGAAAGAGATAAATGAATAAAAAAAAGCCGAAGGATTTATTCGGAGACGGTGAAAATGACGGCTATTTCACTAAACACAAGGAGGGGCGTGCGCTGCCCCGTTCCACCACGGATGTGTTCAGCACGGGGAGGAGCAGACGTCTCGTCTGCTGTGAATTCGGAACGCCTCGGCCATACATGCACACCTACACACACACACGCATACCTACAAACACACATACCTATATACACACACGCACACCTACACACACACGCCTACCTACACACACACGCCAACCTACACACACACGCCAACCTACACACACACGCCTACCCACACACAAACCTATGCCTACACACACAAACCTATACCTACACACACATGCCTACATACACACACACACAAAAAAGACAAAGATCCCCCGTATAGCCTTAAGAGACCGTAGGGGCAAGTGCTGTTAGCGATCACCTATAAAGGCCGGCACGGCACACGAGGGGGTGGGTGGCCAACACCACGCCCGGCCGCCTTTGTCTCCCTAGTGGCGATGTTTACACACCGCACCTGGGACTCATTTGAGGCTGAGTCGACCTAGGGGAGGCCCAGGACCGGTTCAGATAGTCGTCACTGGTGTTGGCCGTGAGCGAGAATCGAATTCGGATCGCTGGTATCGTAGCGCAGCGCTGCTCCCCACACACCTACACGCACCAACACCCACACACCTACACCCCTACACATCCATACACCCACACACCTACACACCCACACACCCACACATCTACACGCACCAACACCCACACACCTACACCCCTACACATCCATACACCCACACACCTACACACCCACACCGCCACACATCTACACGCACCAACACCCACACACCTACACCCCTACACATTATACACCCACACACCTACACACCCACACATCTACACGCACCAACATCCACACACCTACACCCCTACACATCCAGACACCCACACACCTACACACACTAACATCCATACACACCCCTACACATCCATACACTCACACACCTACACACCCACACATCTACACGCACCAACGCCAACACACCTACATATCCATACACCTACACACACAAACCCCCACACACACCTACATACCCACACACACAACCACACACCCACACACACACCCACACTTCTACCCACACACACACACAAACACCCACCCACTCACACAGCCACACACCCACACACACCCACACACCTACCCACACACACACACAAACACCCACCCACTCACACAGCCACACACACCCACCCACACACACAAACACCCACCCACTCACACAGCCACACACCCACACACACCCACACACCTACCCACACACACACACAAACACCCACCCACTCACACAGCCACACACACCCACCCACACACACAAACACCCACCCACTCACACAGCCACACACCCACACACACCCACACACCTACCCACACACACACACAAACACCCACCCACTCACACAGCCACACACACCCACCCACACACACAAACACCCACCCACTCACACAGCCACACACCCACACACACACACCCACCCACGCCACATTCCCAGTCGCGGCCACGCGCGCGCACGCGCGCGCGCGCTTTGTGAGCGCCGACCGCGAGGAGGAGGTGACGGAGACGAACACGACGAAGTTGTAATTACGCAGAGCCTCTTCTCCCCGTGCAAGGACGGACGGCAAGAATTTTAATTGCCCCGACATTACCGGGGGGGAGGGGGGGGGGTGACACACGTGGTGGTGGTGGTGGTGAGGGGGGGACACGGAGTGTGTGAGTGTGCGCGTGTCACGTGGAGTGGGGGAGCGGTAGTGTGCAGCAGCGGTTAGCGCTACGAACCCGGCGGCCCGCGTTCGATTCACGCTCACCGCCAACAGCTCGTGGCGATTATCTGAACCGGTCCTAGGTCTCCCTTCCCCCACTCCCCCCGCCTAGGTTGACTCAGCCTCAATTGAGTACCTTGTGCGGTGCGCAAAACATCGCCACTGGGGAGACAAAGGTGGCCGAGCGTGGTTTGCTGGCCACCCACCGCTTCGTGTGCCGTGCCGGCCTTCATAGGTGCTACTCGCTAACAGCACTTGCCCCAACAGTCTGCTAAGGCTACAAGGGGAGGGGGGGGGGGTGCTTTGTCTTTAGTTTGTGTCACAAGAAACGATGGCGTTTCAAACCCGACGGCGGGACCCAGTTCGACTCCCGCTCACGGCCAACACCCAGTGACGATCATCTGAACCGGCCCTGGGGCCTCCGAACGCAGACCTCCAAACGAGTACCTGGTGCGGTGCGTAAACATCGCCACTGGGGAGACAAAGGCGGCCGGACGTGGTTCTGGCCACCCCAACCACCCCCTCTCGCGAAGACGCTGCTCGCCACCAGCATCCGTCACGAAAACGTCTGTCAAAGTTATACGTGGGGGGGGGGGGGGGATTCTGTCTTCGTTCGTCACAAGTTGAGAATTGAGAGTCGAGAGCGATCGGTCTCCACTCCATGGCTTGGCGCTGGCGCCTCGCAGCGAGGGGCCCCCGGGTTCGACCCTCCACCCCACGCCGACAACCCTCGAGCGCCTCTCTCGCTATCTGTCTGCGCGTGGCGTTATCTCCCCCCCCCCCCCCCCCACCCACAAACCCCAACACCCACCCACACACCCACACACAACAACAACCGCCATTCGCCACTAAGTGACGGTGACGTCACCACGACGCTTGTGCCAGGCCATGTGCACCTTGAGGCCACGTGAAGTGTCGAACGCCCGCTGGCAGGAGGTCACGGGGCAGACCCAGGTGCCACGGGTCGACTGACTGAGATGGCTGGCTGATGCACCACCTGTGCCCCCTACTGTGCCAACCTGCTGTGCTTTAGCCACCCGGCGCTCCGCTCGTTGTTGTGAGCGTCGCTCCTCCGCCCTCCGTTGTTGTTGGAGGGCGACTGCCTCCAACTGCCCAGTAGCGTCATTCACGAGCCTCCTCCACAGAGGCCGATCTTGACACCGCTGGTACCAGTCGTCGGCAAGTCCACTCAGCTTCACGTCCTCCTGTACCACATCACTCCATCTCTTCTCTAGCCCGTGCCGCGCCCGTTTAGCCTCCTCGATCCGGCCGAACAAAAGCTGTTTCGGCATGCGGTGGCTGGGCATGCGGGCTCCATGACCCAGCCAACGCAGCCTTGCCTGCCGGAGGAGATCACCGATGGGACCTTGCCCAGATCTCAAGGATTTGTTAGCTCCTCACACAATCCGGCCAGGTTAAACCCGATGGATTGTAGGCAGGCTAGCCTAAATGTTTCTAACCGGCGAAGATGTTCCATTAAGGGGGTCCACGTTTCGCAAGCGTAGAGAAGGGAGGGAATGACCGTGGCCAAGAAGACCTGAAGCTTAGTGCGGAGCGACAGACCAGGTAGCTTCCACACAGCGTTACGCAGCCGATGAAAAGATATTGCCGCTCGACTGATTCGGAGTAAGACCTCTGCTGTTAAACCGGTCATAAGCACACTGCCCAGGTATGGGAAACTCTCCACTCTCTCCACAACTGCCCCATCACCGATTGGGAGTTGTGGGGGTGGAGTGTCCGATGGTACAAAATACCCAGGCAGGTGCTTAGTTTTGGTGGGGCTGATGGTAAGGCACCATCTCTGAGTAGTACGCTCCAGTCTCAGCAGCAGCGTGTCCAACTCCTCCTCTGAATGAGCAGCTATTACCAAATCATCGGCATACATAACGTGGTTGAGCAATAGGGAGCCATCCCTTGACCGCACCCGGGCATCGATCAGCCTCCCATTATATCTGTACCAAATGAAGATTCCCCCGGTACAGCTATTAAAGGCTTCACGAACTACGTGGTCCAAATAGTTGTTAAATAATGTGGGAGCCAGAGGACATCCCTGTCGCACCCCATTGTGTACAGGGAATGGCTCTGACTCCCGACCACGTAGTTTTACCCGGGCCCACTCACCATCATGAAGGTCCATAATGATCGTGAGCAGGCGGTCAGTGACTCCAAAAGCACGAAGAACAACCCAGAGCCCAGGCCTACTGATGGTATCATAGGCCTTGACCAGGTCAATAAAGCAGAGATGTAGGTCTTGTTGGAATTCCCTACACCTCTGTTGTAGCAGACGGACAGGAAATACGGCATCTCTGCAGGACCGCCCTTTCCTGAAACCGCATTGGGGCTCCGCAAGCCTCTCCTCAGCGTGCCTGGCAAGGCGATGTTGAATAATCCTTGCCAGGACCTTTCCCGGCACACTGAGGAGTGAGATGCCCCTGTAGTTGTTACAGTCTGTAACAACACACACCCCCACACACTCCCACCCACACCCCAACACATACACCCACAGACACCCACAACAACAACAACCGCCATTCGCCACTAAGTGGCGGTTACGTCACCACGACGATTGTGCCAGGCCATGTGCACCTTGAGGCCACATGAAGTGTCGAACGCCCGCTGGCAGGAGGTCACGGGGCAGACCTAGGTGCCACGGGTCGACTGACTGAGATGACTGGCTGATGCACCACCTGTGCCCCCTACTGTGCAACCTGCTGTGCTTTAGCCACCCGGCGCTCCGCTCGTTGTTCTGAGCGTCGCTCCTCCGCCCTCCGTTGTTGTTGGAGGACGACTGCCTCCAACTGCCCAGTAGCGTCCTTCACGAGCCTCCTCCACAGAGACCGATCTTGACACCCCTGGTACCAGTCATCGCAAGTCCACTCAGCTCCACGTCCTCCTGTACCACATCACTCCATCTCTTCTCTAGCGCGTGCCGCACCCATTTAGCCCCCTCGATCCGGCCGAATAAAAGCTGTTTCGGCATGCACACACACACCCACACACTCACACCCCCACACACCCCAAAGCACACACCCCCCCACCCCTACACACACACCCCCAAACACACACACACACACCCCCACATCCCCACACACCCCCACACCCCCCCCCCCCAAACACACACACACACCCCCACACACGCCCACACCCCCCCCCACACACACACCCCCCCCCACACACACACGCACACCCCAACACACAGACACACACCCGCACACCCCCCCACACACACCCCCCCACACACACCCCCCCACACACACACCCCCACACACACACCCCAACACACACACCCCAACACACACCCCCACACACACACCTCCACACACACACCTCCACACACACACCTCCACACACACACCCCCACACACACACCTCCACACACACACCTCCACACACACACCCCCTGCTCCACACGGGTGCACTTACGGGAGCCAAACGCACGCTCCGGAAAGATGGCAAAGCATTGCCAAGGGGGAGGGGATGGGGGTAGGACTGCACGATTTGGGGAAAATATCTAATTGCGATTTCTCTGACAGATATTGCGATTGCGATTTGATTTGCGATTACATTTTTTGAAGTCAAGCTTCAGTACAATGTTCACTATGTAATAGATTTAAAACATGTGATGGAGTATTGCCACGTGACACCATCAAAATATGAACTATATTCTAATGCAAGGATGAGAACTTAAAATATTTTAATTGCTTCCGACATTTATTTATTAAAATATATTAATTGAAATAGAACAATCAAATATAGAACAATTGTTAAGTTAAATTAATAAAGTTATAATAATGATAGCAAAAATAAAACAATTCCAATAAGACAGTTATAGGACTTTTCAAATCGCAAAAAAAAAAATCGCAGCCTTTGCGATTTGCTAATCGCATTGTTTCAAACTGAGATTCATCGATTTGAAATCGATTAATAGTTCAGCCCTAGTACATGGCCCCCTCCTTCAGGACGAGCCGTGAGACTCGCGGACGCTTCCACGTTGTTGATGTTGGTGGTTGGTGGTTGTCGTTGTTTTGTTGTTCTCTGTTGCTGGTGGTGATTGTTGCTGTTACTGGCAAGAAGGAGTTGTTGGCTCGGGGTTGGGGACTCTACGAGCAGCACTGCGCAACATCCATCGCAACTCCCCCCCCCCCCCATCCCCTCACTTAGCGCGTCGTTAGCGGGGATGATGTTAAACAGCGGCGTGTTTAGGGGCCGGCGTCATTCGTGGGGCTGTGGGGGGGGGGGGGGTGAAGAGGGGTGAAGGGGTGAAGAGGTGGAGGGGTGAAGCGGAGTGAGGATCGGTTAAGAGGGGGTGGAAAGTGAAGCAAGCCTCGTCTCCGAGATGAGCTCTCACCGTCCGCCTTCCCCAACTCTCGCTCCCTCCATCGCTCAGAGTCTCCGCTCACTCTCTCCTTTCTCCGCTCACTCTCTCCATCCGCTTCCTCCATCCGCTCCCTCCATCCGCTCACTCTCTCCATCCGCTCCCTCCATCCGCTCCCTCCATCCGCTCCCTCCACCCGCTCCCTCCATCCGCTCCCTCCACCCGCTCCCTCCATCCGCTCCCTCCATCCCCTCCCTCCACCCCCTCCCTCCATTCGCTCCGTCCATCCGCTCCCTCCATCCGCTCCCTCCATCCCCTACCTCCACCCCCTCCCTCCATCCGCTCCCTCCATCCCCTCCCTCCATTCGCTCCGTCCATCAGCTCCCACTCTCCTCTGCTCCCACTCTCCCTCTCTCCTCTCCCGCCCTCATTGTTAACGATGTGCGGCAGCACAACATTACGAGGTCAATTTTACACTTCACTACGCGGGTCCCGGCATTGCACATCGCACATCTCTCTGTGATTACCCCCCCCCTCCCCAACCACAGACTGAGGCTACAGAATCCGTCAAACCAACCCACCCACACACCACAAAATGTAACCGGAATTGACCAAACAACCGAATATTGTAATTGTGGGGATTCAAAGACAACGACAAAGACTACCCCCCCCCCCTACCCCGTATAGCCTCGCAGACTGTAGGGGCAAGTGCTGTTAGCGAGCACCTATGCAGGCCGGAACGGCACACGAGGGGGTGGGTGGGTGGCCAGCACCACGCCCGGCCGCCTTCGTCTCCCCGGTGGCGATGTTTACACACCCGGTGCTCATTTGAGGCCGAGTCGACCTAGGGGAGACCCAGGGCCGGTTCAGATAATCCGTCACTGGTTTTTGGGTCTAGAGCGGGGACTCGAACTCGGCTCTCCAGATTCGTAGCGCGGCGCGAGAACCGCAGCACCGCCGCTCCTCGTTGGGCATCACGCAACACAGCAGCACAGCAACACAGCACAGCAGCAACACACAGCAACAACACAGCAACACAGCAGCAACAACACAGCACAGCAGCAACACAGCAGCAACACAGCTACACAGCACAGCAGCAACACAGCAACAACACAGCAGCACAGCAACACAACACAGCAACACAGCAGCAAAACAGCAGCAACGCAGCAGCACAGCAGCAACACAGCAGCAACACAGCAGCAACACAGCAACACAGCACAGCAACACAGCACAGCAACACAACACAGCAGCAACACAGCAGCAGCACAGCACAGCAACAACACAGCAACACAGCACAGCAGCAACACAGCAGCAACACAGCACAGTAGCAACACAGCACAGTAGCAACACAGCAGCAACACAGCAGCAATACAGCACAGCAGCAACACAGCAGCAACACAGCACAGCAGCACAGCACAGCAGCAACACAGCAACACAGCACAGTAGCAACACAGCACAGCAGCAACACAGCAACACAGCACAGCAGCAACACAGCACAACAGCACAGCACAGCAGCACAGCGCAGCAGCAACACAGCACGACAGCAACACAGCACAGCAGTAATACAGCACAGCAGCACCACCGCAGCACAGCAGCACCACCGCAGCACGACAGCACCACCGCAGCACGACAGCACCACCGCAGCACGACAGCACCATCGCCCGCTTCCCCCCCGGGCTCACAAGCAGCAGCGCAATAATTAAACCGGCCACGTCTCGGCAGAGTTTCCGATCGAAGCCCGCTGCACCTCGACGACAACAACGAAGTCAACATCGGCCGTCGTCTGTAAAGACTCCACCCCCCCCCCCCCCCCATCATCATCACCACGGCAAATGTGGCACTGTCGCTACCGGCTCCGAGGTGATCGCCAACGGGCCCCCCCCCCAACCCCAACCCCAACTTGAGCAGAGCACGAAATTCTCCGACGTCTTTCCACTCGAGCGGCTTATTTTTGCTTTTGCGTTTTCGGCCTCTCATGAGCAGTCGGGGGGGGGGGTGGTGGTGGTGGTGCAACAATCCACACGCGGGGCGTAGGGACAGGCCACGTCCACTGTCCCCGCTCATCCCAGGCGGCTTCCACCAACCCCTCCCCCGCCCCGCAGCCCCCTCCCTCTGCACCCCCCCCCACCACCACCATCACCCCCCCACCCCCCTTCTGGCTGACGTGGCCGGTTTGGCGGTGATTAATTCGGCTTTTAAAAATAGATCTGCCAGGCGCGGCTGCGACGGTGGAAGGGGTCGATGCGCCGAGACTAGCGTTGTCTTATTTACATCCACGGCGTTTCCACCCCCCACCCTGCTCCCCCCCCCCCTGCTCCCTCCCCCCTCCCCCTGCTCCCTCCCCGCGTGTCCCGTCAGCTGTCGCGCTGCCAACGGAGGGGGTGGCGGGGGGTGGGACAGCGCCCCCACGTTTGTTATTTCGTACACAGCTTCGTCGTTGTTATTATTATTGTTGTTCTTTTTATTATTATTATTAGCATCAAATATGTACGGGAGGTGGGGGCCGCAGTCTCACTGCAAGTGTCCCGCGGGGATGGCAAGCGGCTGCCCAGCGGACGGAGTTCCCAGAGAGGGTGGTTTTTGGTCTCCTCTTCCACGCGTTGGGCCGGCGTGCCAAGGGAGCCCCGACTACTCACCCCACCACCCGAAACGCGACCTGCTCGAGGAACAGAAGAGCGAGAGGGTTGTGCGGTGAGTGGGGAGCTCAAAATAAACTCGCCCACTATTGCTTCAGCTACCGTGCCGGGGGATGGAATCGAAGCGGTGACTTCTGGATTGCAGGTCCAGTCCGCTTGCGTGCAAGGGGGCAGGGGAGGGGTGATGATGGCTCTGTGGGAGCGGTGGCGCAGCGGTTAGCACACTGCGTTACGGACCCGGCGACCTGGATTCGTCTTTCTGCAGTCACGAAAGCTTCAAATCAAGTTTGACCTGAATTCGATTTGCGCTCAGGGCCAACGTCGGCGACGAACATCTAAACCGGTCCTGGGACCTCTCTCGAAAGGTGGACAGAGGGCCTCCTTAAATTTAGCACCTGGGGAGACAAAGGCGGCAGGGCGTGGTGGCCAGCCACGCGCGCACGTCGCGCGCGTGGCTGGCCTTGCACGGGTGCCATGTCACTGACGGCACTTACCCCCACAGGCCTGGTGAGGCTACACGGGGGATCTTTGCCTTTGTAGCCGTCGCCAAGAGACGCCTGAGTGAGGAGTGTTTATGAACACGCCGCGTGACGGCCAGAGGCTACGAAGGGCTGCGCGTGCACGTATGTGTGTGTGTACGCGTGCACGTGCGTGTGTTTGTGTGTACGCGTGCACGTGCGTGTATGTGTGTGTACGCGTGCACGTGCGCGCTCGTGCACGTGTGTGTATGTGTGCGCGTGGCCGCATCAGTGTGTGTGTGTGTTTCCGTGTAGGTGTGCGTGTGGGTGTGTAAGTCTGTGTGTGCGTGTGTGCACGTGTGCACGTGCACGCGCGCACACGTGTGTGTATGTATGCACGTGGTCGTATCAGTGTGTGCGTATTTCCGTGTGAGTGTGTAAGTCTGTGTGTGTGTGTACACGTGGCTGTTGCATTGTGTGTGTGTTTCCGTGTGAGTGTGAGTGTGTAAGTCTGTGTGCCTGTGTGGGTGTATAATTGTATGTGGGGAGCGGTGGCGCAGCGGTTAGGCGAGCGCGCTGCGCTACCAACTCCGGTGAGCCGAGTTCAATTCCCGCTCGCGGTTCCCAAAAGCGGTGACGATTGATCTGAACCGGTCCTGGGCATCCCCTAGGTACACTCGGCCTCCAACGAGTAACCCGGTGCGATGCGTAAACATCGCCACGTGGGAGACAAAGGCGGCCGGGCGTGGTGCTGGCCACCCACCCCCTCGTGTGCCGTAATCGGCCGTCGTAGGTGCTACTCGCTAACAGCACTTGCCCCAACAGTCTATTAAGGCTATATGGGGGGGGGGGTGGTCTTTGTCTTTGTTAACATTTGCATGTAAGTCTGCGTGTGCGTGTCTGTGTGCGTGCCACTTTGTTCGAAGCGCCTGCAATTTGGCCAGGCGTCTATTGGGGATCGGATTCGTGCTGGGGGGTCGGATCCTTATTTAGGATCGAATCCGTACTGGGGGGTCGGATCCGTGCTGGGGATCGGATCTGTACTGGGATCCGATCCGAATTGGGGATCGGATCCGTACTGGGATCGGATCCGTACTGGGATCGGATCCGTGCTGGGGGGCCGGATCCAACCCCCCCCCCCCCCCACCGATAATCACTCGAGCGTCCTTATTGCGGATTCCGCCTGCAGAGACTTGCACGGGCGGTTTTCTTTTATAACTGGACGCTAATGCATAATTAACACCCAATTACTGGTATTGTTGGTAAGTAAACCATTTAATCTATTATTCACGAGCCCGCACTAGCACGCGCCTGCGCTAATGCATTTACTATGCAAATGTTATGCAAATACGTGGGTTGGGGGGGGAGGATAGAGTGCGGAGTGATGGTGGGGAGAGTGGTGGGGAGGGTGGGAGTGATGATGGGGAAGGTGGTAGGGAGGGTGGGAGTGATGGTGGGGAGGGTGGTGGGGAGGGGGAGGGTGGTTTAGGGGAGGGTGGGGGTGATGGTGGGGAGGATGGTGGGGAGTGTGGTGGGGAGGGTGGGAGCGATGGTGGGGAGGGTGGGAGCGATGGTGGGGAGGGTGGGAGCGATGGTGGGGAGGGTGGGAGCGATGGTGGGGTGGGAGCGATGGTGGGGAGGGTGATGGGGAGGGTGGGAGTGAAGGTGGGGAGGGTGGCAGTGATGGTGGGGAGGATGGTGGGGAGGGTGGGAGTGATGGTGGGGAGGGTGGGAGTGATGGTGGGGAGGGTGGGAGTAATGGTGGGGAGGGTGGGAGCGATGGTGGGGAGGGTGGGAGCGATGGTGGGGAGGGTGGGAGCGATGGTGGGGTGGGTGGGAGCGATGGTGGGGAGGGTGATGGGGAGGATGGGAGTGAAGGTGGGGAGGGTGGTGGGGAGGGTGGTGGGGAGGGTGGCAGTGATGGTGGGGAGGGTGGTGGGGAGGATGTTGGGGAGGGTGGCAGTGATGGTGGGGAGGGTGGTGGGGAGGGTGGCAGTGATGGTGGGGAGAGCGGGCATTGGACGGGAGGGGGTGCCCTCATTACGCGCGTGATTAATGCTCGCCGCGATGGTGATGGATGGTGATGGATGGGTGAGTCCATCACGATCGATGGGGTGCGGTGGTGCAGATGGGGAGGATGGTAACGACACGGGTGATGGATGATGAATGTTGATTAATTGATGATAATGATGATACACGGATGATTCGTGTTGACAAACAATAATTAATAAATTAATTGATGATGATGATGCATTTTCTGCTGCTGCTGATGACGATGATGATCAAGCCGTAGTGTTGCTTATGATCTTCTATTGCTGATGCTGATGATGCTGACGATGACGCTGATGTGGATGGCGACGATGACACTGATGATCCTGATGCTGCTGATGATGCTGCTGATGATGCTGCTGCTGCTGATGATGATGCTCATGCTGACAATGATACTGCTGCTGATGCTGATGATAACGCTGATGCTGATGATCCTGATGCTGCTGCTGATGCTGCTGCTCATGTTGACGATCATGATGCTGATGCTGCTGCTCATGCTGACGATTGTGATGCTGATGATGATGATGCTGCTGCTGCTGATGCTGCTGCTCATGTTGGCGATGATGCTGATGATGTCGATGATGATGCGGATTGACTCTGGCAGGCTGTGGAGTGCGTGGAGCCCCCTGAACGCGCGATCCTGGAGACCCCGACCCTAGCCCCTCACCCCCCTTCTACTGGGGGGGGGAGGAGATGAGGGAGGTGGTGGCGAGTTCTGCCCTGGACTCAGAGAGGACGAGAGGAGACAGAATGTAGAGGCAGAAGGAGAGAGGGGAGAGAGAGAAGGGAGAGACAGATGGAGGAGAGAGAGAGAGACGGATGAAGATGACGAGGGAAAGAGAGATGGCGCTGTTGAGGTGGAGGAGGATGACGAGCACGAGGGATGATGATGATGATGTTGATGATCACGGTGAAGTCGAAGAAGGGGGGGATGATGATGACGATCATCATCGTTGTGAAGTTGAAGATGGGAAGGATGTTGATGATCACGGTGAAGTTGAAGAAGGGAGGGATGATGATGACGATCATCACCACTGTTAAGTTGAAGAAGGGAGTGATGATGATGATGACGATCATCGTCATGGTGAAGTTGAAGAAGGGAGGGATGATGATGACGATCATCGTCATGGTGAAGTTGAAGAAGGGAGGGATGATGATGATGACGATCATCGTCATGGTGAAGTTGAAGAAGGGAGTGATGATGATGATGACGATCATCGTCACGGTGAAGTTGAAGAAGGGAGGGATAATGATGACGATGATGCAATAAGTCCCTGGTTGGAGACGAAGCCGAGCGAGATCTCACGGAGAAAGTGGAGGAGGATTGGGAAGAGGAGTTAAAGTTGATTTTGTGCAACCAGGGTGCGAACTCAAGAGACCAGGACAGAGAAGTCTCATTCAGCCACGGGTGACCTGGGTCAGCGCATTGACAAACGCGATCAGAACAAAACCAGCCAGGCTGGGAGTGTGGGGGGGTGGAGGAAGGGGGTGACGTGAACGTCGGGACGACACGAGAGGCCAACATTGGCGATCGGTGAGTCTAGAGGATACGAGACCTCAGCGCGTGGGCTCAGTGTGTCAGTGGGGGGTGAGGGGTGGGGGGGTTGTTCCCACGGCCCCCCTCCCCTCGCTCCAGGGACGTTAATCTCCATTTGTTCCGTGCGTTCTGTTCCCGGCGCTCGCATCGATCCGGCGCCGGGCCGCTCTCCGCGCCGGGTTTATGCGATCGCCGCTGCCCGCATCGATCTCGCGAGGCGCGCATTTACACGCAGACACCACAGATAAAGAGAGGGGGTGGGAGGAGGCGGAAGGGGGGGGGGGGGTGCAGATAGAGACACAGAATGAGTGGTGTAGATAGAGACGCACAGAGAGAGACAGAGAGTGGTACAGGTAGAGACAGAGACAGAGACAGACAGAGAGTGGTGCAGGTAGAGAGACAGAGAGAGACAGAGAGAGAGTGGTGCAGGTAGAGAGACAGAGAGAGACAGAGAGAGAGAGGTGCAGATAGAGACAGAGAGAGAGAGAGAGAGACAGAGAGAGACAGAGAGAGAGTGAGTGGTGCAGATAGAGACAGAGACAGACAAAGAGTGGTGCAGGCAGAGACAGAGAGACAGAGAGAGATACACAGAGAGAGAGACAGAGAGTGAGAGTGAGTGGTGCAGATAGAGACAGAGACAGAGAGAGACAGAGAGTGGTGCAGATAGAGACAGAGACAGACAGAGAGTGAGTGGTGCAGATAGAGACAGAGACGGAGAGAGATACACAGAGAGAGACAGAGAGAGTGAGTGAGTGGTGCAGATAGAGACAGAGAGAGTGAGTGAGTGGTGCAGATAGAGACAGAGACAGACAAAGAGTGGTGCAGGCAGAGACAGAGAGAGAGAGAGAGATACACAGAGAGAGAGACAGAGAGTGAGAGTGAGTGGTGCAGATAGAGACAGAGACAGAGAGAGACAGAGAGTGGTGCAGATAGAGACAGAGACAGACAGAGAGTGAGTGGTGCAGATAGAGACAGAGACGGAGAGAGATACACAGAGAGAGACAGAGAGAGTGAGTGAGTGGTGCAGATAGAGACAGAGAGAGACAAAGAGTGGTGCAGGCAGAGACAGAGAGACAGAGAGAGACACACAGAGAGAGACAGATAGTGAGAGTGAGTGGTGCAGATAGGCACATAGACAGAGAGTGAGAGTGAGTGGTGCAGATAGAGACAGAGAGAGACAGAGAGTGGTGCAGGTAGAAACAGAGCGTGAGAGAAAGAGAGAGAGACACAGAGAGTGAGAGAGTGCTGCAGGCAGAGAAAGGAGAGAGTGTTGCAGGCAGAGACAGGAGAGAGTGTTGCAGGCAGAGACAGGAGAGAGTGTTGCAGGCAGAGACAGGAGAGAGACACAGAGAGAGAGAGTGATGGGTGCAGAGATAGAGAGAAACGGAGACAACGAGAGAGAGAGAGAGGGACGCTCTCTCCACACGCGCACACACAGAACGAGTTACACACACGTGGAGCAAGACGTGAGAGAGCGCGCAAAGGATGAAAGGGGTGGACACGCGCGCGCTTGGAATTGCATTCAGGGGCAGGGAGCGGAGTGCGCAGACCAGGGGGCAACGCGGCAGGTCCGAGACTTCATCCCGAAGGGTTCCATGAACGTGAGCGGGCCTGGGGCTGGTGGAGACCACGGTCGAGACGAATCACGGAGCGGCAGCCTAAAGGGGATGGAGCGCGTGCCCGGAAGGCCTCAGTAGGAGGGGGACGTTCACGTGGAGGATGTACGAGGAACTTGTTTCGCGCCGTACGTAGCCGACCGTGCAGGTCGCGAGACGGCGGTGGTGGCGATGATGATGATGATATAGGAGGGTACTCTGATGACAATGTGGAGGAAGAGATGATGATTTGGAGGTGGGGGGTTGTGTGGGTGAGGAGGATGAGGATGGAAGAGGAGGAGGAGGCGCTGATGACGATGTGGAGCAAGGGGTGGCATGGATAGGCACGGGAAGAAGGGGGACGAGAGAATTTCCCCACGTACTGGCGGCGGAGTGGGGGGTGTGTGGGGGGGGGGTGTGGGGGTTGTGGGGGGGGGTGTGGGGGTTGTGGGGGGGGGCGTCATCACAAGGGGGCTTTTCCAGGCACCGCGTTGAGGAGGGGTGGCGAGGTGGTAGCTGGGGGTGTCCCGCATCTTAATCCCTAATTGTGGAAGCGCGGCCCGGGCGTGCGGAGCTAATGAGGCGAGGCGCCGCTAATTGGGTCGGGAGACGAGGGACGGCGCCACGTGGGATCCACAGGGACGCCATTAGCGTCGCGACGCTCCACGCGAGAGAAAGACGTCGTGACCAGAGAGACGTCATCGGTGTCTCTATAAAGACGTCATTGGCGTCTCTGTAGAGGCGTCGTCGGTGTCTCTGTAGAGGCGTCGGTGTCTCTATAGAGACGTCATCAGTGTCTCTATAAAGACGTCATCGGCGTCTCTGTAGATACTATTGAGGCGTCGTCAGTGCCTCTATAGAGACGTCATTGGTGTCTCTGTAGAGACGTCATCGGCGTCTCTAATTGAGACGTCATCGGTGTCTCTGTAGAGACGTCATCGGTGTCTCTGTAGAGACGTCATCGGTGTCTCTATAGAGGCATCGTCAGTGTCTCTGTAGAGACGTCATCGGCGTCTCTATAGAGACGTCATCGGCGTCTTTACAGAGACGTCATCGGCATCTCTAATTGAGACGTCATCAGTGTCTCTGTAGAGACGTCATTGGTGTCTCTGTAGAGACGTCATCGGTGTCTCTATAGAGGCGTCGTCGGTGTTTCTAATTGAGACGTCATCGGTGTCTCTGTACAAACTTCGTCGGTGTCTCTCTACAGACGTCATCGGTGTCTCTATAGAGGCGTCGTCAGTGTCTCTGTAGAGACTTCATCGGCGTCTCTATAGAGACGTCATCGGCGTCTTTATAGAGACGTCATCGGTGTCTCTATGAAGACGTCATCGGTATTTCTGCAGAGACGTCATTGGTGTCTCTAATTGAGACGTCATCGGCGTCTCTATAGAGACGTCATCGGCGTCTCTATAGAGACGTCATCGGCGTCTCTATAGAGACGTCATCGGCGTCTCTATAGAGACGTCATCGGCGTCTCTATAGAGACGTCATCGGTGTCTCTATGAAGATGTCATTGGTGTCTCTGTAGAGACGTCATCGGTGTCTCTAATTGAGACGTCATCGGTGTCTCCATAGAGACGGCATCGGTGTCTCTATAAAGACGTCATGGGTGTCTCTATAGAGACGTCATCGGTGTCTCTGTAGAGACGTCATCGGTGTCTCTATAAAGACGTCATCGGTGTCTCTATAGAGACGTCGTCAGTGTCTCTATAGAGACGTCATCGGTGTCTCTGTAGAGACGTCGTCGGTGTCTCTGTAGAGACGTCATCGGTGTCTCTATAAAGACGTCATTGGTGTCTCTATAGAGACGTCATCAGTGTCTCTATAAAGACGTCATCGGTGTCTCTATAGAGACGTCATCAGTGTCTCTATAGAGACGTCATCGCCGTCTCTATAGAGACGTCATCGGTGTCTCTATAGAGACGTCATCGGCGTCTCTGTAGAGGCGTCATTGGTGTCTCTAGAGACGTCATCGGTGTCTCTATATAGACGTCATCGGTGTCTCTGTAGAGGCGTCATCGATGTCTCTATAGAGACGTCATCAGTGTCTCTATAGAGACGTCATCGGTGTCTCTATAGAGACGTCATCGGCATCTCTAGAGAGACGTCATCAGTGTCTCTATAGAGGCCTCATCGGTGTCTCTATAGAGACGTCATCGGTGTCTCTATAGAGACCTCATCGGTGTCTCTGTAGAGATGTCATCGGCGTCTTTATAGAGACGTCATCGGCGTCTCTATAGAGACGTCATCGGTGTCTCTGTAGAGACGTCATCGGCGTCTCTATAGAAACGTCGTCGGTGTCTCTATAGAGGCGTCATCGATGTCTCTATAGAGACGTCATCGGCGTCTCTAGAGAGACGTCATCGGTGTCTCTATAGAGACGTCATCGGCGTCTCTATAGAGACGTCATCGGCGTCTCTAGAGAGACGTCATCGGTGTCTCTGTAGAGACGTAATCGGTGTCTCTGTAGAAGCGTCATCGATGTCTCTGTAGAGACGTCATTGATGTCTCTGTAGAGACGTCATCAGTGTCTCTATAGAGAAGTCATCGCCGTCTCTATAGAGACGTCATCGGTGTCTCTATAGAGACGTCATCGGCTTCTCTATAGAAACGTCATCGGTGTCTTTATAGAGACGTCATCGGCGTCTCTATAGAAACGTCATCGGCGTCTCTGTAGAGGCGTCATCGGCGTCTCTGTAGAGACGTCATCGGCGTCTCTATAGAAACGTCATCGGCGTCTCTGTAAAGACGTCATCGGTGTCTCTGTAGAGACGTCATCGGTGTCTCTGTAGATACGTCATCGGTGTCTCTGTAGAGACGTCATCGGTGTCTCTGCCGAGGCGTCATTGGTGTCTCTATAGAGACGTCATCGGTGTCTCTGTAGAGACGTCATCAGTGTCTCTGTCGAGGCGTCATTGGTGTCTCTGTAGAGACGTCATCAGTGTCTCTATAGAGACGTCATCGGTGTCTCTGTAAAGACGTCATCGGCGTCTCTATAGAAACGTCATCGGCGTCTCTATAGAAACGTCATCGGCGTCTCTGTAGAGGCGTCATTGTTGTCTCTGTAGAGGCGTCATCGGCGTCTCTATAGAAACGTCATCGGCGTCTCTGTAGAGACGTCGTCGGCGTCTCTATAGAGACGTCATAGGTGTCTCTGTAGAGGCGTCATCGGTGTCTCCGTAGAGACGTCATCGGTGTCTCTATTGAGAAGGGTGTCCCGTCTCGTTTTCACAGCGAGGGAGCGACCGTTCACATGCAGACACCTTCTCTGCATTCGCATGTTCGGCCGATATCGTTGCATTGATGTTGCAGCTGTGGCATTAAGCCAGAGAACCCGGAGCAAACGCATGCAGAGCAGAGGGATAACGCCAACAGAGAAAGGCGACTTAGTCCGGAATCGAACCCAGGTGCGTCAATCTGTGAGGCCCCTCCACTCGTGTAGCCCTCCACGACCTGATAATCGCCGTCTTAATCAATGCATGATGCGGATCATTTTCATAATCATGTCATCATCACGATCGCTATCATTGTCAACGCAGAAAATTGCAAGATCACATTGGTGATCAATGAATCATCATCATCACGATCGATACAGGATGATCACCACCACCACCTTTACCATCTTCACATCATTTCCGTACTTTGCCGCTCCAACACCTTCCATTACCACCTCCCTAACCCCCCTCACCATCTCACCGTCACCCCCCCTCCATCCCCGCAACTCCACCGCCTTCGTGAGGGAGGGGGGAGGCGGGGTGGTTGTGGGCGTGGGGCAGGGGGGGCAGGGGGGGCAGGGGGGGCAGGGGGGGCAGGGGGGGCAGGGGGGGCAGGGGGGGGTGATCCACATCGAGTCGCTGCTTCCCCGCCGAGTGCACGGTGCAAGGCTCTATTACGCGCTCCGTTATTCACGAAAATGTCACGGCTCCATCCACACGGCGCGGCGCTGCTCGATACGACAACGGGCGGATCGATAACACGGGGAGGGGGAGGGGGAGGGGGTGGGGGAGGGGGTGGGGAGGGCGGGGGGAGCCGCGTCCCTCCCTCCACTCCATCCCTCCCATCACTCCCATCACTCCCTCCCATCACTCCCTCCCATCACTCCCTCCCTCCCATCACTCCCTCCCTCCCATCACTCCCTCCCTCCCATCACTCCCTCCCTCCCATCACTCCCTCCCATCACTCCCTCCCTCTCATCACTCCCTCCCTCTCATCACTCCCTCCCTCTCATCACTCCCTCCCTCCCATCACTCCCTCCCTCCCATCACTCCCTCCCTCCCATCACTCCCTCCCTCTCATCACTCCCTCCCTCTCATCACTCCCTCCCTCCCATCACTCCCTCCCTCCCATCACTCCCTCCCATCACTCCCTCCCATCACTCCCTCCCATCACTCCATCCCTCCCTCCACTCCTTCCCTCTCATCACTCACTCCCTCCCATCCCTCCCTATCGCCGTGTTGTGTTGTTGTCGTTGTGTCGTTGTCGTTATTGTCGTTGTTGCGCCAAGAACGACGTCGCTCGTCCAGAAGGGGAGCGTCGACGCCTCGGCCCCGGACTCCATCATCGCGAGACGCTCGGCTCATCAATCATTCATCCATTCGTCTTCACGTCTGGCCACGGTTCTCTCCCCCCCACCACCACCACCGCCGTCCACCCACAACCTCCCCACCTCACCGAACCCGCCCACCCCCACCACCACCACCACCCCCCCACCACCCCACCCATCCACCCACCACGTCTCGCACGTCGCACGCCGTGGCTGCTGCCGGCGCGTTGACGATGGCTCATCTAGAGCGGCGCGCGTGGGTGGGGGAACGAGGAGTTCGTGATGAGGAGGGTGAGGAGGAGGGCGAGGAGGAGGGTGAGGAGGAGGGTGAGGAGGAGGGTGAGGAGGAGGAGGGTGAGGAGGAGGGTGACGAGGAGGGTGAGGAGGAGGGTGAGGAGGAGGAAGGTGAAGAGGAGGGTGAGGAGGAGGGTGAGGAGGAGGGTGAGGAGGGCGAGGAGGAGGAGGAGGAGGAGGGTGAGGAGGAGGAGGGTGAGGAGGAGGGTGAGGAGGAGGGTGAGGAGGAGGGTGAGGAGGAGGAGGGTGAGGAGGAGGAGGAGGGTGAGGAGGAGGGTGAGGAGGAGGGTGAGGAGGAGGAGGAGGGTGAGGAGGAGGGTGAGGTGGAGCCCTGAACGTGAGAAATCAGAGAACGAACGATGACCACACTAACCACGATAACCACGCTAACCACACTAACCACGATAACCACGCTAACCACACTAACCACGATAACCACGCTAACCACACGAACCACGATAACCACGCTAACCACACGAACCACGATAACCACACTAACCACACTAACCACGCTAACCACACTAACCACGATAACCACGCTAACCACACTAACCACGATAACCACGCTAACCACACGAACCACGATAACCACGCTAACCACACGAACCACGATAACCACACTAACCACACTAACCACGCTAACCACACTAACCACGATAACCACGCTAACCACACGAACCACGATAACCACACTAACCACACTAACCACACTAACCACGCTAACCACGATAACCACACTAACCACGATAACCACACTAACCACACTAACCACACTAACCACGATAACCACGCTAACCACGATAACCACGATAACCACACTAACCACGCTAACCACACTAACGACGATAACCACGCTAACCACACGAACCACGATAACCACACTAACCACGCTTACCACACTAACCACACTAACCACGCTAACCACACTAACCACGCTAACCACACTAACCACGCTAACCACACTAACCACGCTAACCACGATAACCACGCGAACCACGATAACCACACTAACCACGCTAACCACGATAACCACACTAACCACGATAACCACACTAACCACGCTAACCACGATAACCACACTAACCACGCTAACCACGATAACCACACTAACCACGATAACCACACTAACCACGCTAACCACACTAACCACACTAACCACGCTAACCACACTAACCACGCTAACCACGATAACCACACTAACCACACTAACCACACTAACCACATTAACCACGATAACCACACTAACCACGCAAACCACACTAACCACGCTAACCACGCTAACCACACGAACCACGATAACCACACTAACCACGCTAACCACGCTAACCACACGAACCACGATAACCACACGAACCACGATAACCACACGAACCACGATAACCACACGAACCACGATAACCACACGAACCACACTAACCACACTAACCACGCTAACCACACTAACCACGCAAACCACGCTAATCACACTAACCACGCTATCCACGCTAACCACGATAACCACACTAACCACGCTAACCACACTAACCACGATAACCACACTAACCACACTAACCACGCTAATCACGCTAATCACGATAACCACGCTAACCACACTAACCACACTAAACACGATAACCACGCTAACCACACTAACCACGATGACCACACTAACCACGCTAACCACGATAACCACACTAACCACGACAACCACACTAACCACGACAACCACGCTAACCACACTAACCACACTAACCACGCTAACCACACTAATCACGCTAATCACGCTAACCACGATAACCACACTAACCACACTAACCACGCTAACCACGCTAACCACACTAACCACGATAACCACGCTAACCACGCTAACCACGATAACCACGATAACAATGATAACCACACTAACCACGATAACCACGCTAACCACGATAACCACGCTAACCACACTAACCACACGAACCACACGAACCACACGAACCACACTAACCACGATAACCACACTAACCACGCTAACCACGCTAACCACACTAACCACGAAAACCGCACTAACCACGCTAACCACACTAACCACGATAACCACACTAACCACACTAAACACACTAAACACGATAACCACGCTAACCACACTAACCACGATAACCACACTAACCACGCTAACCACGATAACTACACTAACCACACTAACCACGCTAACCACGATAACCACACTAACCACGCTAACCACACTAACCACGACAACCACACTAACCACGACAACCACGCTAACAACACTAACCACGCTAACCACACTAACCACGCTAACCACGCTAACCACGCTAATCACGCTAATCACGCTAACCACGCTAACCACGATAACCACGATAACCACGCTAACCACGCTAACCACGATAACCACACTAACCACGATAACCACGCTAACCACGCTAACCACACTAACCACACTAACCACGCTAACCACACTAACCACGCTAACCACACTAACCACGATGACCACACTAACCACACTAACCACGCTAACCACACTAACCACGATAACCACGCTAACCACGCTAACCACGCTAACCACGATAACAACGATAACCACACTAACCACGATAACCACGATAACCACGATAACCACACTAACCACGCTAACCACACTAACCACGATAACCACGATAACCACGCTAACCACACCAACCACACTAACCACGATAACCACACTAACCACGCTAACCACGCTAACCACACTAACCACACTAACCACGATAACTACACTAACCACGATAACCACACTAACCACGCCAACCACGCTAACCACACTGACCACGATAACCACGATAACCACACTAACCACGATAACCACACTAACCACGATAACCACACTAACCACGCTAACCACACTAACCACACTAACCACACTAACCACGCTTACCACGATAACCACGATAACCACACTAACCACGCTAACCACACTAACCACACTAACCACGCTAACCACGCTTACCACACTAACCACGATAACCACGCTAACCACGATAACCACGATAACCACGCTAACCACGATAACCACGATAACCACACTAACCACGCTAACCACACTAACCACACTAACCACGCTAACCACACTAACCACGATAACCACGCTAACCACACTAACCACGCTTACCACACTAACCACACTAACCACACTAACCACGCTTACCACACTAACCACGATAACCACGCTAACCACGATAACCACACTAACCACACTAACCACGCTAACCACGCTAACCACCCAACGCAGCCAATGAAAGCTGAGCCTTCACCTACCACATTGCCACCGTGATGAACACCAGCGATGCAAGCACATCATCATCATTGCTCTCGGGTCGATAAATCGAGTACCAGTGTGTGAGCAATACAATTTGTAAACATGACCATCCTCTTGGACATACTAAATCACTATGTCGTCGCCGTCATAGTAACGTGGAATGTGCAACCCTCACTTTGGTCACGAGCACAGGTGGTGGTAACAGGTGAAGGGGGGTGGGGAACAGCTGCGTGTTTAGTGACCCAAGGTCAAGGTCACACACCAAAGGTCATTCCATTTCACAAACGACGACTATAACCATCGATCAGCCAATGTCATTATAGTTTCATGCGCACCTTATACAAAGGTCGCCCGTGCAGCCAACACAGGCCGCTGGGGCAAGTGCTGTTAGCGAGCATTTGTGAAGAGCAACACGGAACGTGATGTGGGTGGGATGATCATCACGACCAGCCGCCTTTGTCTCCCCAGTGCTGATGTTTACAGGCCCCATCAGACGCTCATTTGAGACCGAGTGGTCCTCTCGGGAAAACCCAGGACCCGGTTCGGGTTTTCGTAAGATATTGGCTGTGAGCGGGAGTCGAACTCGGGTCGCTGGGTTCGAAGCGCAGTGGGCTAACACCACTAGACTACCGCTCCCCTCCGCCTACACACGCCTACACACACACACCTTCACACACCTACACACACCTTCACACACCTACACACACACCTACACACACACCTACACACACACCTACCTACACACACGCCTACACACCTACACACGCGCACACAGCTACACACACCTACACACACAAAAGACACGCGAACATATATCACATGCACATTCTCAAACACACACACACTCACGTAGAAGCTTACAAAGAGACAAAGGTGGCTTGTATAGCCTAAATAACCTGTTGGGGAAAGTGCTGGTAAGTGAGCGCCTATGAAGGCCGGCACAGCAAACGAGGGGGTGGGTGGTCAACACCACGCCCGGCCGCCTTTGTCTCCCTAATGGCGATGTTTACAAACAACACCAGGTAGTCAACTGAGGCTGAGTCGATACAGATACAAAGACGCAAGCACCCTCATGGATACCCAGGTACACACACAGGTACATACACACACAGGTACACGTGCACACACACACACAGGTACACACACACAGGTACACGCACACAGGTACACGCACACACACACAGTCACACACACACAGAGTCACTGTCTCACACACACACACACACAGTCACTGTCTCACGCACACACACACAGGTACACACACACACAGGTACACACACACACAGGTACACACACACAGGTACACACACACAGGTACACACACAAATATCTCCCGTATAGCCTTAACAGACTGTCGGGGCAAGTGCTGTTAGCGAGCACCGATTAAGGACGGCACGGCACACACGAGGGGGTGGGTGGCCAACACCACGCCCGGTCGCCTTTGTCTCCCCAGTGGCGATGTTTACACATCGCACGAGGCTGAGTCGACCTAGGGGAGGCCCAGGACCGGTTCAGATAATCGTCACTGGTGTTGGCCGCGAGCGGGAATCGAACACTCGCAAAGATACAAAGATATACTGTATAGCCTTCACAGACTGCTGGGGCAAGTGCTGTTATCCAGTAGCAACACACAGATACACACACACACACGTCCTCTCCCTCTCACGCACACAAAGATCCCCCGTACAGCCTTAACAAACTGTTGGGGCAAGTGCTGTTAGCTGGTAGCAAGACACACACACACACGCGCCCTCTTTCTCTCACACACACACAGGATTCAGGTACACGCGCACGCACATTCTTATATAAATCTGCCGTGGGCGGGTTCTCAGGCGGCGCAGGTATTTATAGTGGGGCAAGTTCAACAACACGGCCCCCACTGCACACACACACACACACCAGCAGCACGCGACAACCGCGCCGCCACCGCTCCCCCCACCCACCATCCCACCCACCCACCAACGCACCACCCACCAACGCACCACCCACCAACGCACCACCAACCCACCACCACCCACCACCCCACCCACCAACGCACCACCCACCAACGCACCACCACCCCACTCACCAACCCACCACCCCACCCACCAACCCACCACCACACTCACCAACCCACCACCCCACCCACCAACCCACCAACCCCCCACCCACTACCCCACCCACCAACCCACCACTCCACCCACCAACCCACCACCCCACTCACCAAACCACTACCCACCCACCAACCAACCCACCAACCCCCCACCCACCACCCCACCCACCAACCCACCACCCCACCCACCAACCCATAAACCCACCCACCCCCACACCCACATCACGCACAAGTGCACGCAGACACCACCTCCCCATCACCCCCGTGTCGCCTCCACAAACAAAGATAAAGATCCCCCGTATAACCTTTGCCAGGCTGTTGGGGGGGAGGGGGGGCGAGTGCCAATGTGGAGCCTGGCACGGCGCACGAGAGGGGGTGAGGGGATGGAGGGGGTGGCCAAGACCACGCCCGGCCGCCTTTGTATCCCCCATTGCTGACCTTTTTTTGACACAACGCGCAAGGGCACCACCCATTTCAGGCCGAGTCGATCTAGAGGATGCCCATTAACGGCTCAGATATTTTGCTGCGACTGGCATTTGGTCGTGAGCGAGAAACCGCAACCCACGGGTGGTAGCGCAGTTCGCTGCTAACCACCGCGCCACCGCTCCCCTCCCACACGGCCACTCTCAAACAGCAACCGCCGTTTGCTCCCCCAAAGTGGAGGCGGCATCACCCGCCCCCCCCCCCTGCGCTTTGTGCCAGGCTAGGTGGCACTTCGAGGCAGGTCACGTGAAGGAGGAAGAGGAGGAGGAGAGGGGGGGGGGGGCACGGGACAGACCGTGGGGTCGCTACGGGCTGACGGCCACGTGGGGGAGGGGGGAGGAGTGGGGGGGGGGGGGGTACCCACGACCCACGTCACCTTTCACCCCGCCAACTCACCGCGTTCGATCACCACCAACGCACACACACACGCGCACACACACGGGGCGACGTCACTCCTCACGCAGGTGCGCGTAGACGTTGCTTCGTCGTGCCAAGGCATCTTGAGCGCGCGCGCGCGCGCGCCTCGGGACCAGTGGCGCACGCGCGCGCGTCACTTGCCAACGGCGGGCGCGGCGCCGAGCGACGCGGATTGCCGATATCGACGGACGGAGTCGCTGGGATTCCCATCGGTGCACACGGGGAATGTTTGTTGCGCGTCCGTGCGTGTCCGTGTGTGTGGGGAGCGGTGGTGCAGCGGTGAGCGCGCTGCGCTACAAAACCCGGCGACCCGAGTTGGATTCCCGCTCACGGCCAACGCCGCTGGCGATTATCTGAACCGGTCCTGAGCCTCCCCTAGGTCGACTCAGCCTCAAATGAGTACCTGGTGTGGTGTGTAAACATCGCCACTGGGGAGACAAAGGCGGTCGGGCGTGGTGCTGGCCACCCCCCCTCACCCCTCGTGTACCGTTCCGGCATTCATAGGTGCTCGCTAACAGCACTTGCCCCTGCAGTCTGTTAAGGCTATACGGGGGATCTTTGTCTGTTGTGTATCCTTGGCCGTCACGTGCACATAGCCTGGCACAAGCCAGGCTATGTGCACGTGACGGCCAATGGCGGTTGTTGTTGTTGCTGTTGTGCGTGTGTATATGTTTGTCCACGTGTGTATGTGTCCCCATATGTGCGCTGTTCTGGTCATCGTATGTGCTCGTTAACAGCACGTGCCCCAACAGCTTGTGAAGCCGACAGGGGGATCTGTTTATTTGCCTTTGTTATAGGTGCTCGTTCACATCACTTGCCCCGACAGCCTCTTGAAGGCTATATGGGGGATATAATCGCACCGTCTCCCCAGTAAACGTCCCTCTAAATTAGTTAATGTATCTCTGTGTGAGTCTGTGCGTTGCTGTGTGCGTTGCTGTGTGAGTCTGTGGGTCTCTGTGTGTGTCTGTGCGTCGTTGTGTGAGTCTGTTGGTCTCAGTGTGAGTCTGTGGGTCTCTGTGTGAGTCTGTGGGTCTCTGTGTGAGTCTGTGTCTATGTGTGAGTCTCTGTGTGAGTCTGTGGGTCTCTGTGTGAGTCTGTGGGTCTCTGTGTGAGTCTGTGGGTCTCTGTGTGAGTCTGTGGGTCTCTGTGTGAGTCTGTGGGTCTCTGTGTGAGTCTGTGGGTCTCTGTGTGAGTCTGTGGGTCTCTGTGTGCGTCTGTGGGTCTCTGTGTGAGTCTGTTGGTCTCAGTGTGAGTCTGTAGGTCTCTGCGTGAGTCTGTGGGTCTCTGCGTGAGTCTGTGGGTCTCTGTGTGAGTCTGTGTCTATGTGTGAGTCTGTGGGTCTCTGTGTGAGTCTGTGGGTCTCTGTGTGAGTCTGTGGGTCTCTGTGTGAGTCTGTGGGTCTCTGTGTGAGTCTGTGCATTGCAGTGTGAGTCTGTGGGTCTCTATGTGTGTCTGTGTTGTCTTTGTGTCAGTCTGCGCGAGTCTGTGCATTCCTGCCTGAGTCTGTGTCAATGCACACAGCACAGCGCGGATTTATTCAAATCTCATCGCCAAGACCCTGCACAGAAACAGCATATTTATTCTATATTTCCCGTTTGTATACATAGACAGGTCATGGGTACCTGCATGAGTCTAGGGACCAACGTTCGAGTGTATGGGTCTCTTGACGAGCCCGTGGGTCTATTGGTCTCTACGCGAGAGACAGGTGGTCAGTCACAGGCAGTGGAGGCCAGAGGTGGGGAGGGGGTGTGGGGCAGGGAGCCGACAGCTCGGTCGGTAGGAGGGGGGGCGATCCAGACAGTGGCACTCACGCGGCTCAGGCGGAACGCGTTTATTATTGTACAAAAGCAATTACCGGGGGGTGTAATTGCGCGCAGCCAATCTATGGCGCGGTGGTTAATTCCGGCAGCAACGTTGCGTATGGAAGGATTGGTGGGTGGGTGGGTGGATGGGCTGTTTAAGAGGAGTCACGTGGCGCGCGAGTGGAAACAGCACGCCGAGTGCCACCTCGCGAAGCTCTCCGTCCCTTGTTACCTCGCCCGGCTCCTCTCTGCAAACACCCTTCCCAGCATCGTCTTTGCACCCACCCCCCAAGCTCCCATCGTTCACCATCGTTCATCATCGTTCATCATCGTTCATCATCGTTCATCATCGCTGCGATCGATAACCCCCTCCGCCAGGATAGGCTCACTCAGTCTCAAGACGCTTTTTTTTCTCTCCAAGAGGGTCCTGCCGAGTTCTACGCAGCCTAAGCGGCGGTTCTGCTGCTGCTGCTGCTGCACGATTCCAACAACGGTGACATCGCACGGATTGTGTTCGAGCTCAACTGTAAACTATTTATTTTTTTTATTTTTTTCCAGCTTAAGGCCCCACTGAGATGCTCTGTAGCTTTGTTTTTGTTTCAGACTCGAGCTGATCATCACAATTGACAAGCTCACCGAGGTGGCTCGTCATCGTCACGTGGACATTTCGAGCAGCGGCCGAATGCTCTGAACGCGTGGCGACGTTGGCTTCCGAAATGTGGAGGGGGGGAAAAAAATCGGAGGACTAGGAGAAAAATCCACGCGACCACGGGGGAGAGGGAGAGAGAGAGAGAGGAGGACACGCAAACTCCAAATCTACAGCAGCAGGCGTCAGGGTCGGGATGGAACCCACGACCTCCTGTATACCAGGCGAGGTAGTTAACATCTCCTCGCCACCGTGATGATGATGATGATGAGACACGCAAACTCCAAATCTACAGCAGCAGGCGTCAGGGTCGGGATGGAACCACGACCTCCTGTATACCAGGCGAGGTAGTTAACATCTCCTCGCCACCGTGATGATGATGATGAGAGAGAGAGACACGCAAACTCCAAATATACAGCAGCAGGCGTCGGGGTCGGGATGGGAACCCACGACCTCCTGTATACCAGGCGAGGTAGTTAACATCTCCTAGCCATCTCGGCGGAACTGGCCGCCCGCGATTCGAGATGAACCCGGTAGCCGTCAGGTTGACGTGCGGGTCACCTCGAGCGACCCCCAAGGGGAGGGGCCGGGAGGGGGGAGGCGACAATACATCTCTCGCACTCCCCCTCCCCCCCCCCAACGAGGTAATTTCATTGCTCCATCTCCGTGCTGGACGTACCCTGGCTACAGGAATTTCTGCAGTGATTCGCAGTGATTCGTTTCGCCTGCGTGAGTGTGTGTGTGTGGTTTTACTACTGCGTGCTATGACCTGAGTGAGAGGGGGTAGCGGGGTGGGGGCAGGAGGGAGAGGAATGACATTGGGCGGAGGTGAAAGAGAGGAGGGAGTGGCGAGGAGTGGGGGTGGAGGGAGGAGGAGGGCGAGTGGGTGTGGGGGGCTGGAGTGGTCCCACCTTGTTTGCTCACCTGGCTGGTGGCTCGCTCACCTGTGCGCTATGCGGCCGTGTTTACAGGCATTCGGCCGGCAATATAGGCGCGCACACATTCACACACTCACTCGCACACACAACCGCACGCACACTCACTCGCACGCACACTCACACAATCGCACACTCACACAATCGCACACTCACACAATCGCACACACACTCACACTCGCACACTCACACTCGCATACTCACACACTCACTCGCTCGCACACTCACTCGCACACTCACTCGCACACACTCACTCACTTGCACACTTGCATACTCACTTGCACACTCGCACACTCACTAACACACTCGCACACTCACTCGCACACTCACTCACTCACACAATCGCACACACTCATTCGCACACTCACTCGCACACTCAAACACTCGCACACTCACTCGCACACACACTTGCACACTCACTCGCACACACACTTGCACACTCACTCGCACACACTCACTCACTCAAACACTCGCATACTCACGTGCACACTCGCATACTCACTTGCACACTCGCACACTCACTAACACACTCGCACACTCGCACACACACACTCACACACTCATTCGCACACTCACTCACACATTCGCACACTCACTCACACAATCGCACACACTCATTCGCACACTCGCACATTCACTCACACAATCGCACACACTCATTCGCACACTCGCACACTTCACTCACACACTCACTTGCACACTCACACTCACTCACAAACTCACTAACACCCTCACTCACACACTCACACACACACTCATACACACACTCACTCACACACTCATACACACACTCATACACACACTCACGCGCACGCAGTGGCCCACACAAACGCGCAACAGGCGACAGACCTCCCCTAGAGCCCTGACGGACTGTTGGGGCAAATGTTGTTAGCGAGCACCTATGAAGGGATGGGGGGGGGGCTAGCACCACGCACAGCCGCCTTTGTCTCCCCCAGCGGTAATATCGAACTCGGGTCGTTGGGGTTCGTCGCGCAGCGCGCTAACCGCTACATCAACTCCTCACGCACACACACAAATACAACAGACAGAGATGCCCCGTATAGCCCAACAGGCCTGTTGGGGCAAGTGCTGTTATCGAGTACCTATGAAAGGCCGGAACGGTGCACGAGGGGGTGGGTGGCCAGCACCATGCCCGACCGCCTTTGTCTTCCCAGTGGCGATGTTTACACACCTCTACATCAGGAACTCATTTGAGGCTGAGTCGACCTAGGGGAGGCCCGGGACCGGTTCAGACGATGGTCGCCGGTATTGGCCGCGAGCGGGAATGGAACCCGGGTGGCCGAGTGTAGTGGCGCTGACCACTGCGCCACCGCTCCCACAAAGACACGCACAGAGAGACGAGTAACAGACACACACGTGGGGTTGTTGCTGTGCGTGGTGTGTGTAGTACATGGTGTTGTTGTGCGTGGTGTGTGTGTGTAGAGCATGGTGTTGTTGTGCGTGATGTGTGTTGTGTGTACATGGTGTTGTTGTGCGTGGTGTGTGTGTGTGGTACATGGTGTTGTTGTGCGTGGTGTGTGTGTGTAGTGCATCGTGTTGTTGTGCGTGGTGTGTGTGTGTGGTACATGTGTTGTTGTGCGTGGTGTGTGTGTGTAGTACATGGTGTTGTTGTGCGTGGTGTGTGTGTGTAGTACCTGGTGTTGTTGTACGTGGTGTGTGTGTGTAGTACCTGGTGTTGTTGTGCGTGGTGTGTGTGTGTAGTACATGGTGTTGTTGTGCGTGGTGTGTGTGTGTGTTGTACATGGTGTTGTTGTGTGTGGTGTGTATAGTACATGGTGTTGTTGTATGTGGTGTGTGTGTGTTGTACATGGTGTTGTTGCGCGTGGTGTGTGTGTGTGGTACATGGTGTTGTTGTGCGTGGTGTGTGTGTGGTACATGGTGTTGTTGTGCGTGGTGTGTGTGTGGTACATGGTGTTGTTGTATGTGGTGTGTGTGTAGTACATGGTGTTGTTGTGCGTGGTGTGTGGTGTGGTACATGGTGTTGTTGTGCGTGTGTGTGTGTGTGGTAACATGTGTGTTGTATGTGTGTGTGTGTAGTGCATGTTTGTGAGTGTGGTGTGTGTGTGTGTTGTACATGGGTGTGTGTGGTGTGTGTGTGTGTGTGCATGGTGTTGTGTGTGTGGGTGTGTCATGTGTTGGTTGTGCGTGGTGTGTGTGTGTGTGTACATGGTGTTTTTGTGCTGGGTGGTGGTGTGTATTACATGGTGTGTGTGCGTGGTGTGTGTGTGTGGTACATGGTGGTGTGTGCGTGTGTGTGTGTACATGGTGTGTGCGTGTGTGTGTGTGTACATGGTGTTGTTGTGCGTGTGTGTGTGTGTACATGGTGTTGTTGTGCGTGGTGTGTATGTGGTACATGGTGTTGTTGTGCGTGGTGTGTGTGTGTAGTACATGGTGTTGTTGTGCGTGGTGTGTGTGTGTAGTACATGGTGTTGTTGTCGTGGTGTGTGTGTGTGTAGTACCTGGTGTGTTGTACGTGTGGTGTGTGTGTGTAGTACCTGGTGTTGTGTGTGCGTGTGTGTGTGTGTAGTACATGGTGTTGTTGTTCGTGGTGTGTGTGTGTAGTACATGGTGTTGTTGTGCGTGGTGTGTGTGTGGTACATGGTGTTGTTGTGCGTGGTGTGTGTGTGTTGTACATGGTGTTGTTGTGTGTGGTGTGTGTGTGTGGTACATGGTGTTGTTGTATGTGGTGTGTGTGTGTAGTACATGGTGTTGTTGTGCGTGGTGTGTGTGTGTGGTACATGGGTTGTTGTGCGTGGTGTGTGTGTGAGTACATGGTGTTGTTGTATGTGGTGTGTATAGTACATGGTGTTGTTGTATGTGGGTGTGTGTGTTGTACATGGTGTTGTTGCGCGTGGTGTGTGTGTGTGGTACATGGTGTTGTTGTGCGTGGTGTGTGTGTGGTACATGTGTGTGTGCGTGGTGTGTGTGTGGTACATGGTGTTGTTGTATGTGGTGTGTGTGTAGTACATGGTGTTGTTGTGCGTGGTGTTTGAGTGGTACATGGTGTTGTTGTGCGTGGTGTGTGTGTGTGGTACATGGTGTTGTTGTATGTGGTGTGTGTGTAGTGCATGGTGTTGTTGTACGTGGGTGTGTGTGTGTGTTGTACATGGTGTTGTTGTGCGTGTGTGTGTGTGTGTAGTGCATGGTGTTGTTGTGCGTGTGTGTGTGTTGTACATGGTGTTGTTGTGCGTGGTGTGTGTGTGTGTAGTACATGGTGTTGTTGTGCGTGGTGTGTGTGTGTGTAGTTACATGTGTTGTTGTGCGTGTGTGTGTGTGTGTGTGGTACATGGTGTTGTTGTGCGTGTGTGTGTGTGTAGTACATGGTGTTGTTGTGCGTGGCGTCACGTGGCACGTGACTCGTCGTTCGAGATTCCAAGCGGCAGCGAGCACGTGATTGCTGCTTCTGCTGCCGCTGCATTGACGCCAATTTAAGCCACGCGCGTCTTAATTGCGACGGGAACGCGCGCGTTGCGTGTCGACCCCGTCGTTGTTGCCTGCGTCTCACTCCCTCTTACCACCCCACTCCACCCTCCACCCGCAACCCACCACTACCCTACCCTCCTACACCACCCCAGCCCGCCACCGCCCCTCTTCTGAAGCTTCGTGAAAGGGAGGCGAGCAAGGGGTTCAAACGCTCCTCATCCGCTCCACCGCTTCCACCGCTCGCGCGCGCGCGCGCGCGCACCCCTGTCCGCTGCGGGGCCGATCTCGCGTTTATATTTAGCGTCAGCATCGGCGGCGGCAGCAGCCGGGGCGGCGTCGGCGGCATCAGACGTCGAGCGGAAACGTTCAGTTTAGATCAAACCGAACGTGGGCCATTTTAAAACAACAACAACAACAACACGGGCTGCGGAGGCAGGTGGGCGCAGTGGTTAGCGCAACGTGAGCTTGTTTCGATGTCATGGTTCGTCTTTCAAGGGGGCCAGTCGGCTGTGTTTCGAGCGCCTGGTGCGCGGTGAGAAACTTAGGATCAGGATATTTATTTACGGCGCAGGAGGAATCCGATGAGCTGTGAAGCTCTTTTTCTTCACAAACGTCGAGTCGGTGCTACGGGTGTATTAGAACGTTCGAGCAACAGACGGTACCAAAAAAAAAACAACACGATAGCAGTGCAAAGCTCAATAAAATCCAAACGAAATCATCCCCATCCTAGCAGACAAAGCCCATACTGAGCTATTAACGTATTGTTCACAAGCGACCTGGCTATCAACAAATTACATCTCGACAAAGTGGCCCATTATTTGGACATTTATAGCAGCAGAATAATCTAAGTAGTCTAAAACGCATGCTTCTAAATGTCAGAGTCGGCCGTGCGTGGATATTGCAACACCACTCCCTCGTGCGCCGTGCCTAGCAGCCTTCATAGGCGCTCGCTAACAGCAGCACTTTTCCCAACAGCCTGTGGTGGGCTACACGGGGCACCTTTTGCTTTTGAGCGTCACACCATCAATCACGATCATCGACGATAAAAAGGGCGATTCGCCACCACATTGTGCCAAGTGAACAGCTGTAAAATAAATAATCATACGAAGATCTTGCTTTGAAGCTTTCGTGACTGCAGAGATCCGTACTGTTTGGTTCCTTCGGTAAAGTCACGTGGGCGGAAAAAAAATATATCACGACGTTTCGGTCGCAACACAAGCGGTCGTCGTAAATAATCCAGCAGTGGCACTGCGAGAGGGCTCTTACAACAAAGTCGTGATATGTTATTTTATATTTTATTTTTCTACCCACGTGACGTTACCCAAAGAACCAAAGAGTAATCACACGAAGGTCAGAACGGCGCACGAGGTGGCCGAGTTGGTGGGTGGGTGGCCAGCAGCACCACGCCCGGCCGCATTTGTCTCCCCATTCACACACCGCACCAGGTACTCATTTAAGGCCGAGTCGATCTCGGGATCGATCTCGGGATCGATCTCGGCATCGACTCGGCGATGCTCCCCGACCTCCCTTTAAAACTGACGCGCACAGACATCAAATCAAGGCCCGGTGTGGTGGCCGGCAGCATCGCCAGTAAGATGCTCGCCAAACAAGCGACCGCCCGTACAGTCAAGATGAATAATAAATAACAGGGTCGTAATGATCATCGTCGTCATCGTCACCGCCATCATGGTTCTTGTGCATAGCGCACAGAGCGCAGGAGTCACGCCGTGCCCGCCGATTCACTCGCGAGGAGCGGAGTCTTCAATCTGCCCCACCGCTCCGTCTCTTCAACGTCTCTAAGACCCGGAGGGCTCAGAACCCCCCCAAGTTTATGGAGATGACCCTATCGTGCCCCCCCCCCCCAAGTCTATGGGGATGACCCTATCGTGCCCCCCACCAAGTCTATAGGGATGACCCCATCGTGCCCCCCCAAGTCTATAGGTATGACCCCATCGTGCCCCCCCAAGTCTATGGGGATGACCCTATCGTGCCCCCCCAAGTCTATGGGGATGACCCCATCGTGCCCCCCCAAGTCTATAGGGATGACCCCATCGTGCCCCCCCCCAAGTCTATAGGGATGACCCTATCGTGCCCCCCCAAGTCTTTAGGGATGACCCCATCGTGCCCCCCCCAAGTCTATGGGGATGACCCTATCATGCCCCCCCCCCCACCCCATGTGCCCAACTCTGGACGCTCGCCACCTTCCAAGGGCTCTCAGCTTCTCACCCCGACAGGAGTCTGTGGACATATGGTTGTGGTTGTTGTTGTTTAAACCACGTCTCGAAACTCGTTTACAGGCGCTCAGAGCTTCGTTCGGCTATCGGTTAATTCAGAGAATACGATGGTTGTTGATTGCCGTTTGTTATTCAAGTGCGAACGTGGAAAGATGTATTTTAGTTTCACGAGTTAATTTTGACACGCTCGGTGTTTGCTGCTGCGGCTGCGTCTCGAAGGGCGCTGTGACATCGCCACAGAAACGGCGCTTTGTACGTGGGGTCGTGATCGTGATGATATCGGCGAGTGGAGATGTTGACTCTTATAGAGAGTTGCCATCAACTAAGGACCCATTTATCCTTTGGCGGAGCCAGTGGGGGGGGGGGGGGGGGGTGGAGGGGGTGGCACGTCCCCCTCCCCCCCCAATGTTCCGATTGAAATCCCTAATTTCGATCGGATCATTGGGGTTTATCAGCAATAAATCGGCATTTTGCGACCCCCACTGCCACTGTGTAACATATTATTATTATTACGTGGCCAGGGACTCTATGAGATGATGGGACAATAATCTGAGTCCATAATTGGCAATAAGTAACGGCAAAGCGGTTATAAGTGACTCACAGAATTGTGCTCAGTTGCGTAAACAGGACACGACTTCCCTGAAGGCATCGACACCTTCAGCGAGCGCCATGCCGATCACGCAACGCGGTTCCAATTCGACCCTCGATCGATGGCTGCAGAAGCGCCCGGGGACAAGTCCTTACTTACTAACTACTCCTTACTTACTAACAACTCCTTCCTTATTAACTACTCCTTACTTACTAACAACTCCTCTATCATTTTTCATTGCTGGAGGGATTGCCCCCCCCCCCACTACCTGAAAATCCTGGCTCCGTCATTGCATATACCTGCCAACAGGGAGGGTCCTTACCTCTAATAAACATTGGGCCGTTCGCCAGCATTGGCTGACCGTGCTGCTAATGCCGCTGCTGATGGGACACTGACTATGAGAATATAGGAATAGGTTCAACCCTTTCTGGCCATAATAAAACAGTTGTGTTAAGATGTTAAAACCCCCCACGCAGAAACCCTTTTGCAAGGAATCGTGTCACCGCATCAACCACGCGGTACTTTGCGGTGAACATGCAAACCAAAAACCGCGCTCTGGCGGTATATGATGCATCGTCATCGAAACGGATTGGCCCACGCCAGAGACAGCTTTCTTTAGAGCCTAGTCTCAATCGGTCTTAGACCAGAGAACAACACCAACATGCGAACGGCACAAGGGCAATGCCACTGTCGGGGCATTGAGAGCGCCGGGGTGAGCAGCGACATCACGGTCCCACATTGAAAGGCTCCACACGTTGAGTCACTGAATATGGAAAACCAGGCCGCGAAGGGACGCCGGCATTGAACCAACGCAGCCGCTGCTATTGTGCACGACCCCCGAAGGCAAGGCCGTGCGTGCCGCTGATGGGATGTGTCGAGGGACGGATTACGGGGGGGGGGGTGGGGTGGGGTGGGGGGTTCCTTTCCCGCTGACGCCACGAGCACACCACGGATTGGAGAGTAAAAAACGCAGCCCGGGAGGATTTAAACCGCGTGGAATTCTGGGAGATTTGGGGACCGCGAACTCTCGCGGTGGCGACGTTACAATGAATGGAGAGACGTCGCGCACTCACAGACTTCACAGACTCCACCACCACCACCCCCCGCGCCACCGCCGCCTTTGTCTCCCCGGGCCGTTGTCACCCACGCAGGGATAACGACGCTCAAGGTGCTCGAATTGTGAGTGTGCTGCGTGGGGTTCTTCACGCTCCAACGCGACCGGTTGTGCTGGCACGCTCCTGAGGACGTGACGAACCTTTTACTGATTGGCCGTGTCGGGTGGTGGCGGGTTTAAAGACACATTTATAATTTACGCGATCCAACCCCACCAATAACCCCCCCCCCCCCAGTATTATGAATGAGTGAGTGGGTGGCTCGGTGAGTGGGTGGGTGGCTGGGTGAGTGGGTGGCTGGGTGAGTGGGTGGGTGGCTGGGTGAGTGGGTGGGTGGCTGGGTGAGTGGGTGGGTGGGTGGCTGGGTGAGTGGGTGGGTGGCTGGGTGAGTGGGTGGGTGGCTGGGTGAGTGGGTGGGTGGCTGGGTGAGTGGGTGGGTGGCTGGGTGAGTGGGTGGGTGGCTGGGTGAGTGGGTGGCTGGGTGAGTGGGTGGCTGGGTGAGTGGATGGCTGGGTGAATGCGTGAAGCCGGTTGGAATTACTGGCGAAACGTACTCAGATTGTAAATGTTGTGGATTTGCTCTCCAACACACAACCGGTTAGTGCGGTACTGGTAACGAATTGGCCACGTTCTGTTTACGTGACAAACCTTTACTAATTGGCTGTGGCGGGTTTAACGACACATTTATACATTTACGCGATCTAACACCGCACCAAAAAATAACTCTATTGTGGACTCAAGTGCTGTTCGCGAGCACCTATTAAGGTCGAAGGATCAAGAGGAAGTTGTTGTTGTGGTATAGTTATAGTTGTGGGGAGCGGTGGTGTAGCGAGCTGTTAGTGCACTGCGCTACGAACCTGGCAACCCGGGATCGATTCCCGCTCACGGCCAACACCAGTGACGATTATCTGCACCGGTCCTGGGCCTCCCCTAGGTCGACTCAGCATCAAATGAGTGCCTGGTGCGGTTCTGGCCACACCCACCACCTCGTTTGCCGTGCCGGCCTCCATCGGTGCTACTCGCTAACAGCACTTGCCCCAACAGTCTGCTAGGGCTACACGGGGGACCTTTGTCTTTGTAAGGATATCATCATAAACCCTTTCTGTCTGCAGTCTGTGTCTCCCTCTTCTTAAAGAGCCACACACGCGCGGTGCACAACAATCTCACTCACCAAAAGCACGTTCACAATAACAACAACACCAACACACGGACAAAAGATTCGCCAGGTAGCCCACACCGGCATATTGTGGGCCAAGTGCTGTTCGCGAGCAGCTATTGCGGAGTGGTGTATGTGGCCACAACCACGGCCGGCCGCCTTTGTCTCTCCAGTGCTGACGTGAACGCACGCCGCACCGGGTATTCGTTTAAGGCCGAGTAGATCTAGGGGAGGCCAAGGACAAGTTCGGGTTTCTTTGGTCACCGATGCGAGCCGCGGTCTGCAATCCGATCGCGAGTGGCCGGGTTCGAGGGGGCAGTGCGCTAACCACTGCGCCACCGCTCCACCGCGGGAACGCACACACCATGCACAACAACACCATGTACTACACACACACACCACGCACAACAACACCATGTAGTACACACACACACCACGCACAACAACACCATGTACCACACACACCACGCACAACAACACCATGTACTACACACACACACCACGCACAACAACACCATGTACCACACACACACACCACGCACAACAACACCATGTACTACACACACACACCACGCACAACAACACCATGTACCACACACACCACGCACAACAACACCATGTACTACACACACACACCACGCACAACAACACCATGTACCACACACACACACCACGCACAACAACACCATGTACTACACACACACACCACGCACAACAACACCATGTACCACACACACACCACGCACAACAACACCATGTACCACACACACACACACACCATGCACAACAACACCATGTACTACACACACACCACGCACAACAACACCATGTACTACACACACACCACGCACAACAACACCATGTACTACACACACACCACGCACAACAACACCATGTACCACACACACACCATGCACAACAACACCATGTACTACACACACACACCACGCACAACAACACCATGTACCACACACACACCACACACAACAACACCATGTACCACACACACACACCACGCACAACAACACCATGTACCACACACACACACCACGCACAACAACACCATGCACTACACACACACCACGCACAACAACACCATGTTCTACACACACCACGCACAACAACACCATGTACTACATACACACACCACGCACAACAACACCATGTACCACACACACACCACGCACAACAACACCATGTACTACACACACACCTCGCACAACAACACCATGTACCACACACACACCATGCACAACAACACCATGTACTACACACACACCACGCACAACAACACCATGTACCACACACACACACACCACGCACAACAACACCATGTACTACACACACACACCACGCACAACAACACCATGTACTACACACACACACCACGCACAACAACACCATGTACTACACACACACCACGCACAACAACACCATGTTCTACACACACCACGCACAACAACACCATGTACCACACACACACACCACGCACAACAACACCATATACCACACACACAGACCACGCAAAACAACACCATGTACCACACACACACCACGCACAACAACACCATGTACAACACACACACACACACCACGCACAACAACACCATGTACCACACACACACACCACGCACAACAACACCATGTACCACACACACACACCACGCACAACAACACCATGTACTACACACACACCACATACAACAACACCATGTACCACACACACGCCATGCACAACAACACCATGTGCTACACACACACACACCACGCACAACAACACCATGTACTACACACACACACACCACGCACAACAACACCATGTACCACACACACCACGCACAACACCATGTACCACACACACACCACGCACAACAACACCATGTACCACACACACACACACCACGCACATCACCATGTACCACACACACACACCACGCACAACAACACCATGTACCACACACACACCACGCACAACAACACCATGTACTACACACACACACACACGCACCACGCACAACAACACCATGTACTACACACACACACACACCACGCACAACAACACCATGTACCACACACACACACAACAACACCAGACTTGGCAACAGCGGTCGCAAATAACAGAGCACGGAACAAAAGGTAAAAGTCCCACCCTACCGCATAGCCTTCAGCTGAAGGCTGGGGCAAGTGCCGGTCAGCGAGCACCTAGCATGAACAACACGGCTGCACACGCGGGGGGTTGTGGGTAGCCGTAAGGCTGTAATTATAATATATATTGGGGACACACACACACCACCCCCTCCCCAATATTCAAATATGCTCAAAATGTCCCCCCCCCCCCCCAATATATTGCTATAAAAATATTAAAGATAATTGCTATGCTATGTAAATAAAAACAATTCGCTAAACCTTGGCCAGAATATCTGGAAATGTCTTCATATAACAATGCGTAGATTTATGTTCATATGATTGTGGTTATGGTTGTACTTTATTAATCTCTAATCTCTGCCATTACATACAAGGAAACAAGAAAAGGGAAAAAAATTAAAAAACAGAGCAATGTTGTAATACATTACACAAGTAGACATTGTTGTACAAAATTACAAGTCCATCCCATGTGTTAGTGAATTTTAAAATATTTTAGGCAGGAAATTCGTTTTCAAATTTAGATTTTTTTTATGGGGGGGGGGGTCCCAGACCCCCTGGAAAATGTGCCCCCCCCAAATGTTGACTCCATGGCTACGGCCTTGGGTAGCCGGGACGGTGGCCGGTGCCCACGTTTGTGGCGATCGTCGCTCGCCACTCGAGGTCGAGTCGACCCGTGAGTGGCACGGGTAACCGGTTCGGGTAATTATCGTCGCCTCGTGTTGGTCGTCGTTGGCGGGGATCTCAAACAAACGTCGCAGGGCCCTAACCCACTCGCCACCGCTCCTCCACGCCGGCGCGCACACAAAGATCCCCCGTATAGCCTTAACAGACTGTTGGGGCAAGTGCTGTTAGCGAGCATCTATGAAGGCCAGAACGGTACACGAGGGGCTGGGTGGCCAGCACCACGCCCGACCGCCTTCGTCTCCCCAGTGGCGATGTTTACTGCACACCGCACCAGGTACTCATTTGAGGCTGAGTCGACCTAGGGGAGGCCCAGGACCGGTTCAGAGAATCGTCAATGGTGTTGGCCATGAGCGGGAATCGAACCCCGGGTCGCGGGGTTCGTAGCGCATCGCGCTAACCACTACACTACCGCTCCTCCACGCCGGCGCGCACACAAAGATCCCCCATATAGCCGGCGCACACACGCACACGCGCACACGCGCACGGACACACGCACGCACGCGCGCACGGACACACGCACGCGCACACACATCACTACAGGCGAGACAAACACAAAAGGTTTCTCGTTTAGCTGGAAAAAATCGAATGAGGGCAAGTGCTGTTAGCGAGTACACACACACACAATCTTCTTTACACATACACGAGACAAAGATCCCCTGTGTAGCCTCTAACAGATCATTGGGGGCAAGTGCTGTTAGCGAGTGCACACACACACAATCTTCTTTACATACACACAAGGCAAAGATCCCCTGTGTAGCCTCTGACAGATCGTTGGGGGCAAGTGCTGTTAGCGAGTACACGCACAAGGCAAAGATCCCCTGTGTAGCCTCTGACAGATCGTTGGGGCAAGAGCTGTTAGCGAGTACACACACAAGACAAAGATCCCCTGTGTAGCCTCTGACATTGTTGAGGGCAAGAGCTGTTAGCGAGTACACACACACACACACAATCTTCTTTACATACACACAAGGCAAAGATCCCCTGTGTAGCCTCTGACAGATAGTTGGGGGCAAGTGCTGTTAGCGAGTACACGCACAAGGCAAAGATCCCCTGTGTAGCCTCTGACAGATCGTTGGGGCAAGTGCTGTTAGCGAGTACACGCACAAGGCAAAGATCCCCTGTGTAGCCTCTGACAGATCGTTGGGGCAAGTGCTGTTAGCGAGTACACACACAAGGCAAAGATCCCCTGGGTAGCCTCTGACAGATCGTTGGGGGCAAGTGCTGTTAGCGAGTACACACACAAGACAAAGATCCCCTGTGTAGCCTCTGACATTGTTGAGGGCAAGAGCAGTTTAACGAGCGCGGACTTAAGGCCGGCACGGCACACAAGAGGGGTTAGGTTGGCACAACAGAAAGAAAAAAAAACCCGGCCGCCTTTGTCTCCCCAGTGGTGATGTTTACACACTGCAGCCAGGTTATCTTGTTATTACACGCTTTCATTTAACTCACTTTGTCTGTTGTTGTCGTCGTATCCTCAAATCTTGTAACTTAATGTTAACCCACTTCCCAATGTGGTATCGACTGCAAACTTGGTATGCTTATGTCATACTGATGACAATACTATATTCTATCATAAAAATGAAACATATCTATTTTAAAACATTTTTTTATATATATGTTATGTTTCTAATTGTCCACTGTCAAGTGACGTTGCCTGTAATTGTCCACGGTCCCTTGCGTTGTGGCAAGCTTCGGGAGTTCTTTCATTACTAGGGTACATTTCATAAAAGCGTGTGTTTTTTTTTTTTAAGTTGTTTTTAATATTACTTATTTGTTTAACGCCGAGTAGTCCTTGGCGGAGGCCAAGGGCCGGTTCAGATATTCGTCACCCGTTGTTGGCCTCGCTCCACCCGCCAGACCCACGTTGGACGTACACGCGGATTCGTCGTGGGGCTGAACGGTTTGGGGAACATTTCTAATTGCGATTTTTATGACAGATATTTGCGATTGCGATTAAAATTTGTAAAGTCAAGCTTCAGTTCAATATTCACTGTGTAATAGATTTAAAACACGTGATGGAGCATTACCACGTGACACCATTAACATATGAACTGCTCTATATATTTTCTAATGCAAGGATGAGAACTTAAAAGATATGAATTGCTTCAAACATGTATTTATAAACATGTTTTAATTGAAATAGAACAATCAAACGTGGAACGATTGTTAAGTTAAATAAATAAAGTTATAATAATAAAACAAATTAAGCAATTCCAAAAATAAAGTAATAGGACTTTTCAAATCGCAAACAATCGCAGCCTTCACGATGTGCTAATCGCACCGTTTCAAATTGCGATCAATCGATTTGAAATCGATTACTAGTTCAGCCCCAATTCGTAAAATTTCGACTTAAAACTTTCGTGACTGCAGGAATTCATATTCTTGGTTCTCTCGGTAAAGTCACGTAGATAGAAAATTAAAATAAAATTAAGATGAAAAATAAAAGCAAAAAAAAACGTTTCGATCGCAACACAAGCGGTCTTCATCGGGCGGAGAGAAAATATTTTTTTTAATTAATTTTTAATTTCATTTTAATTTTCTACCTACGTGACTTTACCGACAGAACCAAGAATAACCCTAAATTCGTAGTTAACTAATCTTTGGATCTTTCGGTAAAGTCACGTAGGTCCAAAAATAAAATAAATCACGACGTTTCGTAGTTCATTACCGAACGCACAGACGCGCGTACGCACAGACTCTGCCGTACACACACACACGCACGCGCGCACATGCGCGCGTGTACGCGCGTGTACGCGCGTGTACGCACGTGTACGCACGTGTACGCGCATCTACGCAACAAAGACCGCCCCGCGGAGGCTTCAAGGCTTCCGGGGCAAGTGCTGTGAGCGAGCGCCGATCAAGGGTCAGTGCGTTGTTGTCAACAGGAGCCATTGCCGTGTTGTGCGATGTGCTGTGGAGAAGGGCCATTGCCTGAAACGTCGCCCATTACATGAATACGTGTATTTGCAGAAGAATGCACGGCGCACGCGACGGTGGTGTGAACAGAACCACCCACCCCCGGCCGCCTTTGTCTACCCAGTGACAACGTTTACACACGGCAGCTGGTAGCCCTAGAACACAACATGGCCCGCACGTATCCACAAAGACAAAGATCCCCCGTATAGCCTTCACAGACTTTTGGGGCAAGTGCTGTTAGCGAGCACCTATGAAGGCCGGCACGGCACGCGAGGGGGGTGGGTGGCCAACACCACGCTCGGCCGCCTTTGTCTCCCTCGTGGCGATGTTTACACATCGCACCAGCTACTCATTTGAGGCTGAGTCGACCTAGGAGAGGCTCAGGACCGGTTCAGATAATCGTCACTGGTGTTGGCCGTGAGCGGCAATCGACTTTGCGTTGCCGGGTTCGTAGCGTCACGTAGCGTTAACCGCAATGCAGCCGCTCGACACGCACACAACAACAACAAACAACAACCGCCATTCGCCACTAAGTGGCAAAGACGTCGACGCTTGTGCCAGGCCATGTGCACCTTGAGGCCACATGAAGTGTCGAACGCCCGCTGGCAGGAGGTCACGGGACAGACCCAGGTGCCACGGGTCGACTGACTGAGATGACTGGCTGATGCACCACCTGTGCCCCCTACTGTGCCAACCTGCTGTGTTTTTGCTTTCCTTGGCTCGCTCCGCTCGTTTTTGTGAGCGTCGCTCCTCTAACCTTCGTCGTTGTTGGAGGGCGACTGCCTCCCAACTGCCCAGTAGCAGCGTCCTTCACGAGCGTTCTCCTCCACAGTGGCCGATCTCGACACCGCTGGTATCGGTCATCGGCAAGTCCACTCAGCTCCACATCCTCTTGTACCACATCACTCCATCTCTTCTCTAGCCCATGCCGCACCCGTTTATCCCCCTCTATCCGGCCGAACAAAAGCTGTTTAGGCATGCGGTGGCTGGACATGCGGGCTACGTGACCCAGCCAACGCAGCCTTGCCTTGCTCATCGATGGGACTGTGCCCAGATCTTTCAAGTATTTGTGAGCTCCTCACATAGTCCAGCCTGGTTAAACCCAGGAAGGGTCGTAGGCAATCCAGCCTGAATGTTTCGAATCTGCGTATAGGCATCATTGGGGGGGGGGGGGGGGGTCCACGTTTCGCAAGCATAGAAAAGGGAGAAAATGATCGTGGCTGAGAAGACCCGAAGCTTCTTGTGGAGCGACAGACCAAGTAGCTTCTACACAGCGTTACGCAGCCGATGAAAAGACAATGCCGTTCGACTCATTCAGAGTCAAGCTTCTGCTGTCAAACCGGAGCTGGTCATAAGCACATTGCCAAGGTATGGAAACTTCTCCACTCTCTATACAACTGCCACGCCAATAGGGGGGTTGAGGGGGTGGAGTGTTTTTGATGATACAAAATACCCAGGCAGGTGCTTAATTTCGGAGGGGCTGATGGTAGCACGCTCTGAAATTAAGCAGCGCCTACAACTCCTTTGGGTGAGCAGAAATCACCAGATCATCAGCATACATAATATGGTTGACCAATAGGGATTCATCCCTTGACCGCACCCGGGCATCGATCAGCCTCCCGTTTGTATCTGTACCAGATGGATATTCCTCCGGTAGAGTGATGAAAAGCTTCTCGAACTACGTGGTCGAAAAATATGTTAAATTAATGCAGAAGCCAGAGGACAACCCTGTCGCATTCCAAGGTAAACAGGGAATAGCTCCGACTCTCGGCCAAGTAGCTTTACCCGGGCCTGCCCACCATCATGATCCTTAATGGTTGTGAGCAGAGAGTCAGGAACTCCGAAAGCACAAAGAACAACCTCGAGCCTAGACCTATCGATGGTACCAACGGCCTTGACCAGGTCAATAAAGCAGAGATGTGCATCCTGTTGGAATTCCCTACACCTCTGCTGTAGCAGCAGGACAGATAATATGGCGTCTGTGCAGGACCGCCCTGGCCTGAGACCTCATTGGTGCTCCGCAAGCCTCTCCTCAGCGTGCCTGGCAAGGCGATGTTGAATCATCTTTGGCAGTGAGATGCCCCTGTAGCTGTTACAGTCTGTGCGCTCCCCCTTCATAAAAAAAGGGACCACCAGGGCATCTCTTCCAATCCTGCGGAACCCGTCCAGTGGTCCAGGCAGCTATTATGATGCCATATAGGGCAGCCTGCACACAGGCGCCACCCTCCCTCAGCTATCTGGACACCCATCATCGGAGTAGAAGAATGGCAGGCGCTAACCGCTACGCGACTACACCCCCCCCCCACACACCCACACATTCAATCACATACGCGCCAACACGGGTTATAAAGATGGCATCCGTCACGTGGGGCGACGGTCAATTGTTGAGAACAATGATGGAGAACAATAGAACGCGCGTCCACAGGACGAATGTTGAGCTGAGGGGAGCGATGGCATCGGCTCCCTCGTGTGCAGGGAGAGCGCCATGCCGGGGTCGATCTTTCAGACGGCGCACGGTCGTGAGAGGCGACTGCGGCGGCGGCGGCTTGGGGGAGGCCTTCATCCAGCAGTGGATTGACCACGGACGATGATTCATTGCACGCACAACGTATAACGAAACGTCTCAGAGCGCAGATGCTTCGCCTAGGGGGACGACAAACACCACCCCCTTCCTCCCGCCCGCCCGCCCGCCCGCCCTAATTGAAGCGTGCCCCTGTAATAATAAGAGAGCCGACGTTTCGGCCGACCGCCTGCACGTGTCACTGACCCTCGCGCCGCTGCGCGAGACGCGGATTCATCATCGAGGGCGCAGCCCGCAGTTGGTTCCGAACGAGTTCGCTCGCACCTCGCGCAATGCGTTCCCACGCTTGAAATGCGTGTGTGTGTGTGTGTCATGTGTGTGTGTGTGTGTCATGTGTGTGTGTGTGTCACACGTGTGTGTGTGTGTGTCGTGTGTGTGTGTGTCATGTGTGTGTGTCATGTGTGTGTGTGTGTGGCATGTGTGTGTGTGTGTGGCATGTGTGTGTGTGTGTGGCATGTGTGTGTGTGTGTGTCATGTGTGTGTGTGTGTCATGTGTGTGTGTGTGTCATGTGTGTGTGTGTGTCATGTGTGTGTGTGTGTTGTGTGTGTGTGTGTGTCATGTGTGTGTGTGTGTCATGTGTGTGTGTGTGTCATGTGTGTGTGTGTGTCATGTGTGTGTGTGTGTGTCATGTGTGTGTGTGTCATGTGTGTGTCATGTGTGTGTGTGTCATGTGTGTGTGTGTGTGTCATGTGTGTGTGTGTGTGTGTCATGCGTGTGTGTGTGTGTGTCATGTGTGTGTCCGGCAAAACAACCCCCTACCTCCTCGCGGTGCCGGACGGGCAACTCTGTCGTGGACAGCGCTGTGGGGGGAGATCCAATTTTGATTGGCTCCTCCCCTCATGGCATATGTGTCCACCACAGGGGCTAAACGGGGGCTCTGGACGGGTGCGAGGGGCTGGTAACCCCTCCACCTTCAATTAATTACCACGAAACTACGAATTAAACTGAAATATGTAATAACTAAGCTTGTGCCGGAGGCCCCGGGGGGCCAGGCGTCTATGACGTCTCCTGGCCAAACCCCAATTGGCGGAGCCAGGAGATTGAATACCTACCCTCGGGGCTACTCCAGAAACAACGAAAAGCCACTACGGTTGGCCACGTGGAATGTTCGAACGCTCACTGCAGAGGAGAGGCTGCCACTCCTCTGTCGGGAGCTGGACCGGTACCGCCTGGATCTATGCGGCATTCAGGAGGTCCGGTGGACCGGCTCTGGCTCCTGCCACCATGAGGGGTGGACAGTCCTCTACTCGGGGCAGCAGACTGCCAAACAACAGGGTGTGGGTCTTCTTTTGAACAAAAGAATGAAGGGGGCGTGGGAGCGTGGCGGTGAGGTGTGGGAAGCTGTAAGCCCCAGGCTACTTTGGGCTCGCCTTCCCATCAACCGGAGGCGAGGAATGGTGGTCGTGGTTACTTATGCCCCCACCGAAGATGAACATCCGTGGAGGGATGCAGGCAAAGCCGATGAGTCAGATGCCTTCTATGACCTCCTGTCACAGGTGCTGGCTAAAGTGGCCCCTCGGGATAGAGTCATCATGTTGGGTGACTTCAATGCCCGAGTTGGTCATGATACTGGTACCTGGTCTGGAGTGATTGGAGGGCATGGGCCAGATCAGCTCAATAACAACGGTAGGAGGCTGCTAGATTTTTGTGCAGCCCATGGGCTTGTAATTACCAACACGCTGTTCCGGCATCGGCGCATCCACACAACATCATGGATGCATGCCGGGTCCAAGCAAGAACATCTGCTGGACTACATAGTGACGGACCAGCGAATGCGAGCGCATGTCCTTGACACCAGGACCTACCGTGGAGCTGATCTGCCCTCTGACCATCGACTAGTCATCTGTAAGATGCGCCTGCCATTCTTCCACTCCGGTGGTGGGTGTACACCCAGGACCCCATTCCAACCTAAAGTGGCCTGGTCTCAGTTATCTGATGAAAGTTGCAAGCGAGAATTTCATCATCGCTTGCGGCTGGGATTGGTATCGTCCCCGACTCCTCCTGATGTCGAGGGTAAATGGGCGAGGTTTAGGACTGTGACTCATGCAGCTGCAATGGCTGCTTTGGGTACGCGGTCCAGACCTCCCCAGACACCCTGGATGACAGAGGAGTTGTTCACGATGGTTGAGAAAAAGCGACAGGCCCACTGTCATCGGCTACAGAATCCCACGTCAGAGAATGAGGAGGCTTACCGCAGCCTTCGCTCGGAGGTTCGGAGAGCCGTGAGGCGCTGCAAGGATGGGTGGTGGTCGCGGGTTGCTGAGGAGATGGAGTCTGCCTCAGTGGCCCGTGATCACAAATCTCTATTTAACTCCATCAAAAAAGTAACCTGCAGCGCCACACCTATTACCATCATTAGGGGAAAAAACGGTGATCCAATTTCCGACCCCCAGGAACAGGTTCGCAGATTTGCTGAGCATTTCTGTGAGGTCCTGGGGGAGGGAAAATCCCTCAGCCAGGAAAACATCGTGGCACAAAGTGAGGATGACCCTGCTGAGGCTGCGGTGCCTCAAATATTGGATGAAGTCACCCCCTGTGAGTGGCTGGCTGAGGTGCCATCTGCTGAGGAAGTATTGAAGGCGATCCGGAGTCTGAGACCAGGAAAGGCAGCGGGCAGAGATGATCTCCCAAGCGAAATGCTGAGGGAGGGTGGCGTTTGTGCACAGACTGCCCTATATGACATCATAACAACAGTCTGGACCACTGGACGGGTTCCGCAGGATTGGAAGGATGCCCTGGTGGTCTCCCTTTTTAAGAAGGGGGACCGCACAGACTGTAACAACTACAGGGGCATCTCACTCCTCAGTGTGCCGGGAAAGGTCCTGGCAAGGATTATTCAGCATCGCCTTGCCAGGCACGCTGAGGAGAGGCTTGCGGAGCCCCAATGTGGTTTCAGGAAAGGGCGGTCCTGCACAGATGCCATATTTTCTGTCCGTCTGCTACAGCAGAGGTGTAGGGAATTCCAACAAGACCTACATCTCTGCTTTATTGACCTGGTCAAGGCCTATGATACAATCAGTAGGCCTGGGCTCTGGGTCGTTCTTCGTGCTTTTGGAGTACCTGACCCTCTGCTCACGATCATTAAGGACCTTCATGATGGTGAGCGGGCCCGGGTAAAACTACGTGGCCGGGAGTCAGAGCCATTCCCTGTACACCTTGGGGTGCGACAGGGATGTCCTCTGGCTCCCACATTATTTAACATCTATTTTGACCACGTAGTTCGTGAAGCCTTCAATAGCTGTACCGGGGGAATCTCCATATGGTACAGATATAATGGGAGGCTAATCGATGCCCGGGTGCGGTCAAGGGATGGCTCCCTATTGCTCAACCACGTTATGTATGCTGATGACTTGGTAATAGCTGCTCAGTCAGAGGAGGAGTTGGAGACGCTGCTGCTGAGACTGGAGCGTGCCACTAAGAGGTGGGGCCTTACCATCAGCCCCACCAAAACTAAGCACCTGCCTGGGTATTTTGTACCATCGGACACTCCACCCCCACAACTCCCAATCGGTGATGGGGCAGTTGTGGAGAGAGTGGAGAGTTTCCCATACCTGGGCAGTGTGCTTATGACTGGCTCCAGTTTAACAGCAGAGGTCTCACTCCGAATCAGTCGAGCGGCAATACCTTTTCATCGGTTGCGTAACGCTGTGTGGAAGCTACCTGGTCTGTCGCTCCGCACTAAGCTTCAGGTCTTCTCGGCCACGGTCATTCCCTCCCTTCTCTACGCTTGCGAAACGTGGACCCCCCTGATGGAATATCTTCGCCGGTTAGAAACATTTAGGCTGGCCAGCCTACGATCCATCCTGGGTTTAACCAGACTGGATTGTGTGAGGAGCTCACAAATCCTTGAAAGATCTGGGCAGGGTCCCATCGGTGAGCTCCTCCGGCAGGCAAAGGCTGCGATGGCTGGGTCATGTAGCCCGCATGCCCAGCCACCGCATGCCGAAACAGCTTTTGTTTGGCCGGATTGAGGGGGCTAAGCGGGCGCGGCACGGGCTAGAGAAGAGATGGAGTGATGTGGTACAGGAGGACGTGGAGCTGAGTGGACTTGCCGATGACTGGTACCAGCGGTGTCAAGATCGGCCTCTGTGGCGGAGGCTCGTGAAGGATGCTACTGGGCAGTTGGAGGCAGTCGCCCTCCAACAACAACGGAGGGCGGAGGAGCGACGCTCACAACAGCGAGCGGAGCGCCGGGTGGCTAAAGCACAGCAGGTTGGCACAGTAGGGGGCACAGGTGGTGCATCAGCCAGTCATCTCAGTCAGTTGACCCGTGGCACCTGGGTCTGCCCCGTGACCTCCTGCCAGCGGGCGTTCGACACTTCACGTGGCCTCAGGGTGCACATAGCCTGGCACAAGCGTCGTGGTGACGTCACCGCCACTTAGTGGCGAATGGCGGTTGTTATGTGTCATGTGTGTGTGTGCCAAGCGTGTGTGTGTCATGTGTGTGTGTGCCAAGCGTGTGTGTGTCATGTGTGTGTGTGCCAAGCGTGTGTGTGTCATGTGTGTGTGTGTGTGTGTCATGTGTGTGTGTGTGTGTCATGTGTGTGTGTGTGTGTCATGTGTGTGTGTGTGTGTCATGTGTGTGTGTGTGTGTCATGTGTGTGTGTGTGTCATGTGTGTGTGTGTCATGTGTGTGTGTGTGTGTCATGTGTGTGTGTGTCATGTGTGTGTGTGTGTGTCATGTGTGTGTGTGTCATGTGTGTGTGTGTCATGTGTGTGTGTGTGTCATGTGTGTGTGTGTGTGTGTCATGTGTGTGTGTGTCTGATGTGTGTGTGTGTCATGTGTGTGTGTGTGTCATGTGTGTGTGTGTGTCATGTGTGTGTGTGTCATGTGTGTGTGTGTGTGTGTCATGTGTGTGTGTGTCACACGTGTGTGTGTGTGTCATGTGTGTGTGTGTCATGTGTGTGTGTGTGTCATGCGTGTGTGTCACGCGTGTGTGTCACGCGTGTGTGTGTGTCATGCGTGTGTGTGTGCCATGCTCGTGTGCGTGTGTTTGTCACGCATGTGTGTGTCACACGTGTGTGTGTGTGTGCCACGCGCGTGTGTGTGAGTGTCCCAAGCGCGTGTGTGTGTGTCCCAAGCGAGCGTATGTGTGTGTGCCAAGCGCGCGTGTGTGTGTGTGCCACGCGCGCGTGTGTGTGTGTGCCACGCGCGTGTGTATGTGTGCCACGAGCGTGTGTGTGTGCGACGCGCGTGTGTGTGTGCCAAGCGCGTGTGTGTGTGTGCCAAGCGCGCGTGTGTGCCACGCGTGCGTGTGTGCCACGCGTGTGTGTGTGTCACGCGTGTGTGTGTGCCACGTGCGTGTGTGTGTCACGCGTGTGTGTGTGCCACACGAGTGTGTGTGGCGCGCATTTGGCACGCACTCACGTGCACACGCGTGGCACATACCGAATCAGAATTTGTATTTATAGCTGGAGGAGGAATCCGATGAGCTATGAAGCTCTTCGTGTCACAGATGTCCAGTAGGGGCACGGGGTAAGAACGTCACAACAACAACAAGCAGGACAAACACACGGTAGTAGTGCAGCGTACACGAGAGGTAAACAAATCACCCAAAATCACGAAACCATACAACACGAAACCATCCACATCCTGTACCAGGCAAAGCCCACTTACACGCGTAGGCACACACACACGAGATACACACACACACACGAGGCACACACACACACGTGACACACACAAACACACGAGGCACACACACACACACGAGACACAAACACACACACACCACACACACACGAGGCACACACACACACCACACACACACGAGGCGCACACACACACACCACACACACACGAGGCGCACACACACGAGACACAAACACACGAGGCACACACACGAGGCACACACACACACATGAGACACACACACGAGGCGCACACACACGAGACACACACACACACCACACACACACGAGACACACACACACACCACACACACACACCACACACACACGAGACACACACACACCACACACACACGAGACACACACACATACGAGACACACGAGGCACACACACGAGACACACACACACACACACGACACACACACATGAGACACACACACACGACACACACACGAGGCACACACACACGAGACACACACGAGGCACACACACACGAGACACACACACACACACGAGACACACACACACGACACACACACACACACGACACACACACGAGACACACACACACACGAGACACACACACACACGAGGCACACACACGAGGCACACGTGCACATCGCAGCATTGCTGCGTTGGTGATCATCTGCCGCTCACAACACCTTCAGAGCCAGCGACGGACATTCCACATTCCCATGGCGGGGGGTGGGGGGTCCATGCGTAGAACAGCCGTCGCCGTCGCTGGCTTCTTTTATAGACCCCCCCCCCCCCACCGCAGGGAAGCCTCAAGCCAAGATCTGAACTCCCATAGCCTTACCATTGCGAACTCGCTCTCGTGAAAAATGTTACCCTGGAACGATGCCCTATCGGCGAACATGAATATGAATATCATTATTATTATGTTAATTCTAGCTCATATCGGCCCTCCCGCCCCGCAACGGCGTGCACACGTAAACAACTTTAAACGTTATGGACGTCGTGCTCGAGATTTACGAATCCTAAAGTCGAGGGCCAGATGCGACATTTCGGAAGATCTTCTTTGGTTCTTTCGGTAAAGTCACGTAGAATGGGTCGTCCCGACAGGTCTGTTCCTTTCACCTGAAGAAGGCCACTTGTGTTGTGGCCGAAACGTCGTGAGAATTTTATTGCGTTATTTTATTAATTTATTGTTTTATTCTCATTCTACGTGACTTTACCGAAAGAACCAAAGGAGATGAATCCTTGCAGTCACCAAAACTTTAAATCGAAATTTCGGAAGATCCTAAATATTCGTCGTCGACCCCCCTCCCACCCGCCCCCCTTTGTGACGTCATCGACGGCACATCCGCCGGTTTCCCGCCAAAAGGCACGTCATGCGGTGGGGGGGCGGGGGAGGTTACCGGGTGACGTCACTTTTGTCAGCAAGACGACGCGCGCGTTCAATGAAATAAATCAAGGCCGTAATTATAATATAATTATAATATATATTGGGGGGGGGACACATCCCCCCAAATATTCAAAAATGCTCAAAATGCCCGCCCCCCTCCAATTTATTGCTATAAATAATAATTGCTATGCTATGTAAATGAAAACAACAATTTTCTAAACCTTGGCCACAATATCTGGACATGTCTTCATATAAATCAACGCATAGATTTCTGTTCATATAATTGTGGTTATGGTTGTAATTTATTAATCCCTAATCTCTGCCATTACATACAATGAAACAAGAAATGGTAAAAAAAAGTAAAAATAGAGCAATGTAATACAATAACACTAATAGACATTATTGTAAAAAAAAAGTTCATCCCACGTGTTAGTGAATCTTTTTAATATTTTAGGCAGGAAATTCGTTTTCAAATTTAGATTTTTTTTCTGGGGTTGGGACCCCCCCAGACACCCTGCAAGATTTGCCCCCCCCCCCTCCAATGTTGACTCCATGGCTGCAGCCTATGAATAAACGCAGCAACAACAACAACAACAAAACCGCATATCCCCGAAAATAAATTAAAACTCCGACATTTTTTGTCTTTCAAATTCTGAAAATCCTGAAGCCGCCACTCCGACCAGGCCCCACGCCCAATGCAGTTTGCACCCCAACGTGTGGTCGAAGCTCACCCCGTGGTGTCAACGGACATCACCCCCCGGACGGTGACTTGCGAACGAGATTCTCCGTCCGCAGGGTTTTCGTTTGTGTGTTACAGGCGAAACATGCTTTGCACGAATGTTGTACGTAATGCTGTGTGTACTGCACGTTGGCCTTCTTTCGCACCGTACGTAGCCAACCGTGATCATCGGACGGCAACACTAAACGCGACAAAACGCAGCTCTGAAGAGAGGAATTTTCAATCTCGATTGAAACCAAGAACCAAGATTGAATTAGAAAAAAATCAAGAAGATCAACGTGTACTCGAAGCGCGTAGGTATAAGGAATGGACAACATGTATGTTACAGCCCGTGTACACCATCGGTACACGTGTGCACGTGGTCGCACGTGTACGCAGGTGTGCACGTGGTCACTGGTGTGCACGCGTACGCAGGGGTAGAGCACGCGTGCAGGTCACGTGGGCGGAGTGCACACTATGCAGCCTCTGCTGGGACGTGCATTTGAGGGTCGTGGGGTTGCATGACCATACTTCACCATACTTCACCATACTTCACCATACTTCACCATGCTTCACGGCCGCCTATTGCGCCTGTTAAGCACCCGATGGCGGACGCCCATGCAGGCGCTCGCCAGGCTGAGACCCCTGCTGAGCCACCCGGATTGGGCGCATTGCGGATGATTTCGCCATGGGCTTCAGAGACAAGGCGTGCGCGCACACACACGTACATACAAAGACAAAGAACCCCCGTGTAGCCTTTAGCAGACTGTTGAGGCAAGTGCTGTTAGCGAGCGTCCTATGAAGGCCGGCAACGGCACACGAAAGGGCGGGTGGCCAGCAGCACGCCCGGGGCCGCCTTTGTCTCCCTAGTGCCGTTGCGTACACACCGCACAACATGCTCATTTAGGGCCGAGTCGACCTAGGGGAGTCCCAGGGGCCGTTCATATATTCGGTCGTGAGCGGGAATTGGGTTTCGGGACTCGGGGGGGGGGGGGGGGAGGGGCGTCGCAGGTCGTGGCACAGTGCGCTAATCACTGCGCCACCGCTCCCCCCCAACAACATCCACCATCAACCACCACCGACAGCAGCAGCAGCAACAACAACAACAACAACCATCACCACCACCACCGGCGATATGGAACGACGGGCCGTCGCCATGAGAATGTGGAATTTCCACCGCGGCAGACGAATCGACCCCCCCCAACCCATCGTCAGTACTCGCAGTATCAGCAGTAGTCGCCATTCCAGCTGGAGACGTTTTGACAGTAAATTCAATACTGACATTTGTGCAAGTCTCAAAAATTTACTGCGTGGGGGGTAGAAAAAAGCACAAAGCCAAAGATCACCCCCCCCCCCCCCGGATAGCCTTGACATACTTTCGGGACAAGTGCTGTTAGCGAGCACCTATGAAGGCCGGAACGGCACACGAGGTGGTTTGGGTGGGCAGCACCACGCCCGGCCGCCTTTGTCTCCCCAGTGGCGATGTGCACGCACTGTGAGCGGGAATCGATCTCGGGGTCACGCGGCGCGCTAACCGTTGCACCACCGCTCCACACATACCCATGCACACACACACACACCTAAACTTACATTTACTCATGCCTTACCCGTTCATACAAACCCACACGCACGTGTGTGCATTTTTGTACGCATCAACAGACGTACACCTAATACACCCCACATACATAACCACCACCACCACCACAACACACACACCCATAAACAAACACAAAAAATATCCCCCCCCGTTTCGCCTTAACAGAAAATGTCGTGGCAAGTGTCGTTCACGAGCACCGAGGAAGGTCGGTACGGCACACACAAAGACAAAGATTCCCCGTATAGCCTTCACAGACTGTTGGGGCAAGTGCTGTTAGCGAGCACCTAGGAAGGCCGCCACGGCACATGAAGGGGTGGGTGGCCAACACCACGCCCGGCCGCCTTTGTCTCCCCAGTGGCGACGTTTACACACCGAACCAGGTACTCATTTGAGGCTGAGTCGACCTAGGGGAGGCCCAGGACCGGTTCAGATAATCGTCACTGGGTGTTGGCCGTGAGCGGGAATCGCCGGGTTCGTAGCACCGCTGCACAAGCCACACACGCTACACATACATGCAACTAAGCACACACCACACACACACACCTCAGCAAAGACAAAGATCCCCCGTATAGCTTTAGCCGATGTTTTGCGGCAAGGGCTGTTCGCGAGCACTTATTCAAGTCGGCGCGGCACACACTCACCACACTCACCACACACACACCACACACACACCACACTCGTACCACACGTATCAAGCACCACACGCACACCACACACCACACACTTACCATTCACAACACACGTACCACACTCACCACACTCGCATACCACACACACACACCATACCACACACACACCACACCACACGTACCACACGTATCAAGCACCACACGCAGACCACACACTTACCATTCACAACACACGTACCACACTCACCACACTCGCACACCACACACACACACACCACACCACACGTACCACACGCACACCACACACGTACCACACGTATCAAGCACCACACGCACACCACACACCACACACTTACCACTCACAACACACATACCACACTCACCGCACTCGCACACCACACACACACCACACACACACCACACCGCACACACACCACACCACACACGTACCACACGCACACCACACACGTACCACACGCACACCACACACGTACCACACGCACACCACACCACACACGCACCACACACGTACCACACACGTACCACACACGCACCACACACACACCACACCACACACTCACCACACACGTACCACACACGTACCACACACGCACCACACACACACCACACACGTACCCCACACACGACTGCGAGTGGAGCTCCCCTAGCCCCCACTCAGGGGCTCAGCGCGAACTTCTCCCTCGCAGCGCTCGCCGCGAACCCAGACACCCCCCCAAACACCCCCCCCCAGAACCCGCCTCCCCACAGAACCCCCCCCCCCCCACAGAACCCCCCCCCCCCCCACCAACTCCCGCTGAACCCCAGAGGCCACCGTCGTTTCCGGGGGTCCCAGAGCCCCGAGGCTCCGGCCCCCTCCCCCCCCTTCTCTTTGATCCGCCACGGGGGATCGAACGGGCGCGGAAGCGCGCACCACCATGTGCGAGGAGCCGGTGGCGCGCGCGCGCAAGGGGAACCCCTCGCTCATCCCCTCCCTCTCACTCCCTCACCCACTCCCTCACCCACTCCCTCACTCACTCCCTCACCCACTCACTCACCTGCTCACTAACTCACTCACTCCCTCACCTGCTCACTCACTTCCTCACCTGCTCACTCACTCACTCCCTCACTCCCTCACCCACTCACTCCCTCACCCACTCACTCCCTCACCCACTCACTCCCTCACCCACTCACTCCCTCACCCACTCACTCCCTCACCCACTCACTCACTCCCTCACTCCCGCACCCACTCACTCACCTGCGCACTCACTCACTCCCTCACCCACTCACTCACTCACTCACCCACTCACTCCCTCACCCACTCACTCCCTCACCCACTCACTCCCTCACCCACTCACTCCTCCACTCCCTCACCCACTCACTCACCTGCTCACTCACTCACTCCCTCACTTGCTCACTCACTCACCTCACCTGCTCACTCACTCACTCACCCATTCACTCCCTCACCCACTCACTCACTCCCTCACCTGCTCACTCACTCCCTCACCTGCTCACTCACTCACTCCCTCACTCACTCCCTCACCCACTCACTCACTCCCTCACCTGCTCACTCACTCCCTCACCTGCTCACTCACTCCCTCACCTGCTCACTCACTCACTCCCTTACCAACTCACTCTCTCTCTCACTCACTCATCCACTCGCTCTCTCATTCCCTTACTCTTCCACTCATTCTCTCTCTCACCCATCCACTTACTCTCTGTCACTCATCCACTTACTCTGTCACTCATCCACTCATTCTCTCTCACTCATCCACTCATTCTCTCTCACTCATCCACTCATTCTCTCTCACTCATCCACTCATTCTCTCTCACTCATACCCTCACTCGTCCACTCACTCTCTCTCACCCATCCACTTACTCTGTCACCCATACACTTACTCTCTGTCACTCATCCACTCACTCTCTCTCACTCATCCACTCCTTCTCTCTCACTCATCCACTTACTCTCTCATTCCCTCACTCGTCCACTCACTCTCTCTGTCACTCATCCACTCACTCTCTCTCACTCATCCACTCACTCTCTCTCACTCATCCACTCATTCTCTCTCACTCATCCACTCACTCTCTCATTCCCTCACTCGTCCACTCACTCTCTCTCTCTCACTCATCCACTCACTCTCTCATTCCCTCACTCATCCCCTCTCTCACTCATCCGCTCATCCACTCTCTCACTCATCCACTCTCACTCATCCATTCAATCTCTCATCCACTCTCACACATCCACTCACTCTCACCCAAGCGCTAACTCACTTAAACCGCTCGCGAGCTGGCTCAATCGCTCACTCATCCAATAACTCACTCGTTCACTCACTCATCCACCCGTTCATTAACCCACTCGCCCGTTCATTCATTAACTCGCTCCCTCAAGATATCGCACATGCGCTCACCACTCACTCCATCGTAGGCTCACTCACTCGGCTCCTTCACCCATTCCATAGCCCATCCACTCACTCTCCCCGTCATTCACTCGCTAATCCCACTCGCTCACCCGTTTCCATTCACCCACTCGTTCCATAGCACCCACCCACCCCTTCACCCAACAACTCACCCGCTCATTCAAAACCCTTCGCTCACCAACACCCCCCCCCTCCCTGGCCCCCGCAAACCCACTCGCTCACCACCCACTCGCTCACCACCACCACCCATTCGCTCACCACCACGGACGCGCTCACCACCACGGACGCGCTCACCACCACCACGGACGCGCTCACCACCACCACGGACGCGCTCACCACCACGGACGCGCTCACCACCACCACCCACTCGCTCACCACCACCCACTCGCTCACCTTCCTGGCCGCGGCACCCGGCCCAGAGAGCGCCGAGCAGCACTAGGAGGAGGAGGTCGCCACCGCCGCTTCCGTGGCGTCCCGACAGCATCATCATCACCTTCTTCATCACCTTCTTCTTCACCATCATCATCATCTTCTTCTTCTTCCCGGGGTGCGGACGCAGCTCCTCCCTGCCGCGCCGTGGCGCGAGACGCGTCCAGGTGGAGTTAGCCCAGACACTCCTTCCCCGCCCGCCCGCCCGCCCGCCCAACACTCTCCGCAGCCCCACCACGAGCCGGTGGGGAGGGGATGGGGGGGTGGTGGTCGATGTGGCTCCACGTACTTGCTGCTCGGGCTCAGCACGATGAGCGGCAGCGCAAGCGGCGGCAGCGGCGGCGGCGCGCGAAGCCTCCGCTTCAGATTGCCCGGCGTGTGTCGCGATGTCGGGCAACGTTCATTGCGATCTGGCGATGCGCCAGGAGCAAGCAAGGTGTGTTCCCTCTACTCCTCCTCCTCCTACTCCTCCTCCCCCCTCCCCTCGGAACCCCCTCCCTTCCGAACCCCTTCCGTGTTCTTATTGACGCCACGAACCCCCCCCCTCCCAGCGAGCGAGAGGGCGAGAGGGCGGGGAGCTGTCGGGCTTGGTGGTTGCGCGCGCGGTGGTGTGGAACGCGCGAGGCTCTCCGATCCCCTCCGTCTCGCGATGCGTAGCGATGTTGTCGAGTCCCCGGCGCCTGACAGCGAGGTGCGTGCGTGCGTGCGCGCGCGCGCGTTCGTTCTCGTGGCCTTGAGGTGCACCTAGCCTGGCACAGAGTGCTACTGCTGCTGCTGTTGTGGTCGTGTTCTCGTCTCTGCCGAATTCTTATTTTGACGCCGCGAAAAACCCAGCGACAGAGAGAGAGAGAAAGGCGGGTAGGGAGAGCGAGCGAGTTCCACGGTGGAGAGAGGGAGATAGTTCTCGAGAGTTCACTTCTCGCGACACTCGGCCACTCCAGGGCGCGGGACCAGCGCTGCACGTGCCGATCCGACCCCCACCAACGCTCGCTCCTCCTCCACTACCACCTCCACCACCACTACCACCTCCACCACCACTACCTCCACTACCACCTCCACTACCTCTACTACCACCTCCACTACCTCCTCCACTACCACCTCCACCACCACTACCACCTCCACTGCCTCCACTACCACCTCCACTACCACCTCCACTACCACTACCACTACCACCTCCACTACCACCTCCACCACCACCTCCACCACCACCTCCACCTCCACTACCACTACCACCTCCACTACCACTACCACCACCACCTCCACTACCACTACCACCTCCACTACCACCTCCACTACCACCTCCACTACCACCTCCACTACCTCCACTACCACCTCCACTACCACCTCCACTACCTCCTCCACTACCACCTCCACTACCACCTCCACTACCTCCTCCACTACCACCTCCACTACCACCTCCACTACCACCACCACCACCTCCACCTCCACTACCACCTCCACTACCACCTCCACTACCACCTCCACTACCTCCTCCACTACCACCTCCACTACCACCACCTCCACCTCCACTACCACTACCACCACCACTACCACCTCCACTACCTCTACTACCACCTCCACTACCTTCACCTCCATCAGCGGTACACGCCCCACGTGACGTCACCACACTTTGTTTTCACCCCCCCCCCCACTACGCAGCAGAGGGGGGGGGGGGGTGAGTAAATAAATTAATAAATTATCGCATCGGCCCACCCCACCCACCACCAACCCCTCCCACCAACCCCCCAACCCCCAACCAACCACCTCCACCCATCACCACCAACCCCGCCCCGCACACACCCCCCCACCCCGACACGCGTGTCGCAACCAATGACAGAGCGCGGTTGACGCATAGTGTGTTCATGATTATGCTAATGAGGTGTGGGGGTGGGGGAAGGGGGAGGGGCGGGTGGGGGTTGTCCTTGCAGTGAGTGAACGGGAAGGATTCTGCGTAAAGATGGGTGCTGGTATTACGTGTAATATAATACATGGAAATTATGAATGAATAATACATTACAATGAGTATTATAACTACAGCATTCTGATTTACTTATTTATCCAGGCTCCTTCCGACGCCACATGCGGTTTTTATTTTTTCTATTTCAAGACGCTCACAATCACAATATTTGTTTATACCCGAGGAATCCGATAAGCCATGAAGCTCTTATTTCTCAAACATGTGCAGCCGGGGCACTGGGGGTCAGAACGTTGCAACAATGAAACAATACGACAACACAATGGAAGTGCAAAAGTATACCAAAGGTAAAGAAATCACTTGAACATTTGTTGGTACAAGTGCAACGAATCAATTGTACGTCTCAATCGGAGCACCGTGAGAAGATCCACGGCATGCGCGCGCGAGAAGCTGCGACAACCCATGTCTCCGTACAGACGGAAACAGATGGCGATGAAATTTCGATTCAAAGCTTTCGTCACTGCAAGGATTCATCTTCTTTGGGTCTTTCGGTAAAGTCACGTAGAATGAGAATAAAATAATAAATTGATCAAATAACACAATAAAATTCTCACGACGTTTCGGGCCACAACACAAGCGGCCTTCATCAGGTGAAGGGACGAGACTGTCTGGAGGACAGCGCTGGAGCGAACACAGCCAAGCCCAGATCGCGACCTTTAAGCTGTGTGAGAAGAAACAAAGCGCCTTGACAAATGAAATAGCATAGAATTTAGCATTGAAATAGCTGAGTGATTAGCTTGTGACTGGTCACAGAAATGGCTATGTTAAAGTCAAAGCATACACATCCGCAGAGGCACCCCTTGACAAAGGAATTAGCATAGAATTTAGCATTGAAATAGCTGAGTGATTAGCTTGTGACTGGTCACAGAAATGGCTATGTTAAAGTCAGAGCATACACATTCACAGAGCCACCTAGTACAAATGAAACAGGAGAATTTAGCATTGAAATAGCTGAGTGATTAGCTTGTGACTGGTCACAGAAATAGCTATGTTAAAGTCAGAGCATAAACCTTCACAGAGGCACCTAGTACAAATCAAACAGGAGAATTTAGCATTGAAATAGCTGAGTGATTAGCTTGTGACTGGTCGCAGAAATAGCTATGTTAAAGTCAAAGCATACACATTCACAGAGGCACCTAGTACAAATCAAACAGGAGAATTTGGCATTGAAATAGCTGAGTGATTATCTTGTGGCTGGTCACAGAAATGGCTATGTTAAAGTCAGAGCATACACATTCACAGAGGCACCTAGTACAAATCAAACAGGAGAGTTTAGCATGGCGATGAGTCGACTTGCTGCACTGCCTTCTCGTCCTCCACGAGGCGCAGCTTCCACGACATCTGTGCGCGATCCACCAACTCCTTCGCCGCTGCCTCCACAGCAGGGCCGTAATTATAATTTATATTGGGGGGGGACACATCCCCTCCCCCCCCCAATATTCAAATATGCTCAAAATGCCCCCCCCCATGCAATATATTGCTATAAAATAGATTTGTATTTATATGATTGTGGTTATGGTTGTACTTTAAGAATCCTTAATCTCTGCCATTACATTCAATGAAACAAGAAAAGGTAAAAAATAAAAAAATACAGAGCAATGTAATACAATATACACTATTAGACATTATTGTAAAAAATAAATAAAAAGTTCATCCTATGTGTTCGTGAATTTTTTTTTTTATATTTTAGGCAGGAAATTCGTTTTCAAATTTAGATTTTTTTTCTGGGTTGGGACCCCCCCAGACCCCCTGGAAGATTTGGTCCCTCCCCCCCCAATATTGACTCCATGGCTACGGCCTTGGTCCACAGCGTAGGGTTACTCATCCAGAGTCGGGCACGTGCAGCAGCGTCGCCACCTCCACCACCAACGCAGCAGCATCAGCCCGCAACGTTTCTCTCTCGTCGCATCCGGCGGAATGATCGACTCAGCCCATCATCGCACACCCCGGGAGTCGATAAAACGATGCACCGCTTTGTGCAGCCTTCAACTGCGGTTGTTCGACGGAACAGACTTGTGATCCGCACGGCGCTGTCCTTGTGGGATTCTCGCCGCCTTTGTTTAACGGAACGAGATGAGAAGCAGCGGCGGGCGCCGATGATTTGGTTATAGTCGATACAAGCGACACGCCATTAGAGGGGGGGCGAGGTGGGGGGAGGCGAAAGGGGAGGGGGGGGTCCCCCTAGCTTAATTGGTTTGGATGATGCGTGGAAGGAGTCCGGGGTAATGCCACGGGGTAAGAGCCGCGCTGAACCCCTGTGACCTCAGCTGACCGCTAAATTCACAAGGGGGGGCGACAACACCTCCCCCACGCTTTCCAATATTATTATTATGATTCACCGTCACAACAACATCAACGCCATCACAACATCAACGCCATCGCGACAGGAAGACCAACACCATCACGACAGCAAGACCATCACAGCAAGAACAACACCAAGTGCCCGCCAGGCAACGAGACATTTTAGCAACAGACAGGGCAACCGTGAACCAAACCACCAGTTCATGTAGAACTGCACATGGTGGTGATCTTGCCTTGAGTCTGTTCAGGCTATACGGAGGAATCTTCATCTTCGTGTGGATAGCGTCTAAAAGCAAAGTGATTCTAGATTTGAAGCTTTCGTGACTGCAAGGATCCATACTCTTTGACTTTATTCGGTAAAGTCACGTAGGCAAAAAAATAAAACAACAAAAAAATCACGACGTTTCGGCCACAACACAAGTGGCCTTCATCAGGTGCTGTCCTCTGGACAGTCCGGTCCCTTCACCTGATGAAGGCCACTTGTGTTGTGGCCGAAACGTCGTGGTTTTTTGTTGTTGTATTTTTTACCTACGTGACTTTACCGAATAGAACCAAAGAGCAAGCAAAGCGATGTTCTGACCCGTTATAGACGTGGACTTTCCGACGATATTTTCATGAACGTATGCGTTAACTGCGTCACACGACGGTACACAATGCAGACCGTGCCGGATTACCGTAGTAGCAAAAGTAGCTACCACATGTGTAGTAGCTACGTGTATATGTAGTAGCTATGTACATATGTAGTAGCTATGTACATATGTAGTAGCTATGTACATATGTAGTAGCTATGTACATATGTAGTAGCTATGTGTATATGTAGTAGCTATGTGTATATGTAGTAGCTATGTACATATGTAGTAGCTATGTACATATGTAGTAGCTATGTACATATGTAGTAGCTCTGTACATATGTAGTAGCTATGTACATATGTCGTAGCTATGTGTATATGTAGTAGCTATGTACATATGTAGTAGCTATGTACATATGTAGTAGCTATGTACATATGTAGTAGCTATGTACATATGTAGTAGCTCTGTACATATGTAGTAGCTATGTACATATGTAGTAGCTATGTGTATATGTAGTAGCTATGTACATATGTAGTAGCTATGTACATATGTAGTAGCTATGTACATATGTAGTAGCTATGTACATATGTAGTAGCTATGTACAAATGTAGTAGCTCTGTACATATGTAGTAGCTATGTACATATGTAGTAGCTATGTGTATATGTAGTAGCTATGTACATATGTAGTAGCTATGTACATATGTAGTAGCTATGTACATATGTAGTAGCTATGTACATATGTAGTAGCTATGTACATATGTAGTAGCTATGTACATATGTAGTAGCTATGTACATATGTAGTAGCTATGTACATATGTAGTAGCTATGTACATATGTAGTAGCTATGTACATATGTAGTAGCTATGTACATATGTAGTAGCTATGTACATATGTAGTAGCGACTACAAGGGTCCCGCGCTAACTGCCTTCAAGCTTTCTATTCCGGTTCGGTGATTCTGCACTAGCTCTATTACTATAGTACTACACTGCCTTCAACTTTTACGAACGACTGGGTGTTTAAGGTTTGGCGATTTGTCGTATTATCTGGCTGCATAGCAAATGAAAAAATACAATTACTTTTCGATGCAAGTAAAAAAATGTATGTGTTTGAATATTGATGTGTTTTTTTTATTTAGCGCCCCCTTCCATAACATCATATGCCTACAGGCCCCGCACTAGCTCGATCCGGCACTGAACACAGGTGTTTTGGGTTAGATCGCCTAGATATAAATGTGTCGTTTATAAATGCGTCGTTCAACAACCCCAAAAAAACCTGCATTGTGGAATGAAATCGGTCGCAAAAGCCTGCCGCGTGCTAAACTCATCGGCGACGCGTTTCGGCACGCGGGCTCAACGTTCGAAAACGTCGTCGACGCGTTTCAACAAACAACAACAACAACAAAAACAGCGCGTTCGTAAATGATCAATAATCACGGCGACCAATAGGCGGTCGAGAGTGAGCCGAACGCGGTTTCTCTGCGCCCGCCCAGACCGGAGCAATCGAGGGCACAACAACAACACCAACAACAACACCACCAACGACAACAACAGCCGCAGCCATTCGCCACTAAGTGGCGGTGACGTCGCCACGTCGCTTGTTGTGCCAGGGCTAGGTGCACGGCGAGGCTGCCACGTGCAAGTGTCGAACGCTCGCCGGCAGTAGGCCACGGGGCAGAAGAAGGCACGTGGTGCCACGGGTCGACTGACTGAGATGAGTGGCCCGATGCGCCACCTGTGCTCCCCTGCCCCCCCGATTGTGCACGCGCACGCACGCGCACGCACGCGCACCATCCACGCGGACCAGAACACAAGCAACTAGAGGCCCCCTCCCCAGGCGCGCGCTCTGAAGACGATGTCCATTCAGCAGGCGCGAGCAATGGAAAAAAAGTCGACAACGTTGCAATGCGGCATTTGTATTGTTATTATTTTATGTTTATATATGTGTGATGATGATGATGAGTTTTATAAATGTGACTTTGTGTAACGCCTCTCGAATTCATGATTTCACGTTGCCAATCATTAATTGAGGATACGTTAAGAACGCTAATTAACACGTTGCCGATACTTTGATGGTATATTGTATACGTTTTAAAAAAGAAAGAAAACAGACATTTTGATTTAAAGCTTTCGTGACTGCAGTAATTCATATCCTTAGCTCTTTCGCTAAAGTCACGTTGAAGGGAAACAATAAAATAATAAAATATATATATAAAACAATAATAATTTCTCACGAAACGTCGTGAGAAATTATTATTTTTTGTATAATTATTATTGTTATATATATTATTATTTTATTGTTTCCCTTCAACGTGACTTTACCGAAAGAGCTAAGAATATGAAAACAGACATTGCCAAATATATTGCTTCAAATATCAAGCAATGCAAATCACGACGAATCGCGGTTTGAATTTGCGAGATGTTAGCTACCTCGCCTGGTATACAGGAGGTTGGGGGTTCGATCCTCGACCCTGACGATGCCTGCTGTATATTTGGAGTTTGCGTGTCTCTCTCTCTCTCTCCCTGTAGTCGCGTGGATTTTGTTATCCCGGTCCTCTGTTTTTTTCCCCCCCTCCACGTTCAGAAACGCGCATTGAGATTATTTAGATGAATTCTGGTGCCGTAAGTGTCCAAATGATGGGGCCACTTTGTTGAGCTATCATTTGTGGCCAGGTCGCTTCTGAAGAATAAGTTGATGCCTCAGCGGGGCGTTGCCTGGTAGGATGGGGATGGTTTCGTGTTGTATTTATTTGTGTTTTGGTGATTTGTTTAACTCTCTTGTACTTTGCACTCCTATCGCCGTGTCGTTGTTACCGTTCGTTGTTGTAACGTTTGCACTCCGTGGCCCCCTACTGGACATCTGTGAAAACAAAAACAAAAAACCAAAGAGCTTCATAGCTCATTGGAATCCCTCCGGTCGTAAGTAAATCATTCCGATTCTGACAATACTTGCGCCGAGTAGCGGGGCGCAACTTATGACTCCAGCGTGCCCTGTTCCATTCGCTCGTACCGCACGTTAAAGATCCACGCCGCGGGTTTTATTCATTATTTCTACGCGGCCACGACCCCACTGAGCGCTCTCAGATCACCACCAGCATCTCAGATGCTGCTGCTGCTGCTCCTGCGAATTCCCGGAGCGGGGCAGCGCAGCGTCTTATCGAGACTTTAACGCACAGCTGCTTGAAGATTCCCCCCCCCCACCCCACCCCTCATGTACCGGCGTGAACGGCACCCTCGTTTTGTTAGTACACGCTTTATTTTAACTCACTCTGTCTGTTGTTGTTGTTGTCGTTGTAGCCTCAAATCTTGCGATTCAATTTTAACCCACTTTCCAATGTGGTATCGACTGCAAACTTGGTATATCTTCTTTGGTTCTTTCGGTAAAGTCACGTAGAATGAGAATAAAATAATAAAATGAAACGATAAAATTCTCACGACGTTTCGGCCACAACACAAGTAGCCTTCTTCAGGTGAAGGAACAAAACTGTCGGGACGACAGAGCTTTAAAGTTTTGTCGGGACGAAAGTTTTCTTCCTTCACCTGTAGACGGCTACTTGTGTTGTGGCCGAAACGTCGTGATAATTTTATTGTATTATTTTATTCTCATTCTACGTGACTTTACCGAAAGAACCAAAGAAGATTAATCCTTGCAGTCACGAAAGCTTTAAATCGAAACTTGGTATACGTATGTCATACTGATGACAAAACTATATTTTATCATAACAAAAAATACATATTTAAAACATTATTTTTTATATGTTATGTTTCTGCTTGGGTCTAATTGTGCCACGCTCAGCTGACGTTGGCTGTAATTGCCCACGGTTCCTTACGTTGTGGCAAGCTTCTGCCATTGCTAGTACATTTCATTAAAGCGCGTTTAAAAAAAAAAGTTTAAAAAAAAAATTATTACTTATTATTGAACCTTCTCAACGTGCTCGGTTGTCGGGGGGCGTGGACGCGCGTGACGACGAGCACCGTCACGTGACGTTTTGTTTGTTGTGTCGTGCGTGGCGTGTCAAGCGCCACGTGACGCAGCGCGTGCTTTTTTTTTCTTGTATTGCGTTCGGTTACTTCTGTTTTTTTTTGTTCGCTGGTGACGTTGTGTTCCGTATCGGAATCGCTTCCAGTGCTGCTGCTGCTGCTGCGGCTGCTGCTGCCGGCGGCAAAAAAAAAGTTGTTTAAAAAATAGTCAGACGAGAGCGAGAGAGAGAGGGGGAGGGTGAGCGAAAGATTCAAGTTTTTTTTTAGCATCTGCCCGAGAGACTGCGGCGAGTCACTGCAGCTCACCCGAGTTTTAATTCACCTTGGCTCAAAGGTGAAAATAGAAACTTCCCAAGGGGAAGGAGGGGTGTGGGGGTGGGGAGTGCGGGATTTTTCTGCCCCCGATATGGGGGACAAGAGGCAGTCGTAAGTGCGAGGGGTGAGAGAGAGGGGCTGATGGTTGGGACGGTGAGAGACAGTCGGTGGGACGGAGAAGCTTGGGGTGAAGGTGGAGATCGAGGGGTTGACATGGGGGGAGTGAGAGGCAGTCGGAGCACAAGGATGTGGATGCGACAGAAGCGATGTCTTGCTTTAATCTCCCTCTCTCTCCATCTCCCTCCCCCTCTCTCTCTCTCTCTCCATCCCCCTCTCGTCTTTATTTTTATTTTTCTTACGATCAGAGGAAAACAGAAGATGCTCGGTGTAGTCGGCACTTTGCTTCGTTCATCATTTAGTTTTTTTAACGCTTTGCTTTATGTTAACCCCCCCCCCCCTTTTAAATGAAATATTTAACAAAAGATTTCTCGCTCTGCTCTCCTTACCCCTTCCCTCTCTCTCTCTACCCCCCTCTCTGCTCCCCCCCTCTCTCTCTACTCCCTCCCCTCTCTCTCTACCCCCTCTCTTCCTACTCCATGTCACTCTCGCTCATTCTCTCTCTTTTTTCTTTTTTCTTTTTAACTACGACAAGTGCTGCATTTGCACGCAGCCCTTCCCACAGTCAAACCGCCTCCGACGGCTAGCTTATTCTCTCTTGATCTCCACCCCCCTCGCCCTCTCTCTCTATCTCCCTCTCTCTCTCTCCATCTCCCTCTCACTCCACCTCCCTCCCCCTCTCTATCTCCCTCTCTCTCCCTCTCTCTCTCTCCATCTCCCTCCCCCTCTCTATCTCCCTCTCTCTCCATCTCCCTCTCTCTCTCTCTCCATCTCCCTCTCTATCTCCATCTCCCTCTCTCTCTATCTCCCTCTCTCTACATCTCTCTCTATCTCCCTCCCCCTCTCTATCTCCCTCTCTCTCCATCTCCCTCGCCCTCTCTCTCCATCTCCCTCTCTCTCTCCATCTCCCTCTCATTCCATCTCCCTCCCCCTCTCTATCTCCCTCTCTCTCTATCTCCCTCTCTCTCCATCTCCCTCCCCCTCTCTATCTCCCTCTCTCTCCATCTCCCTCTCTATCTCCATCTCCCTCTCTCTCTATCTCCCTCTCTCTCCATCTCTCTCTATCTCCCTCCCCCTCTCTATCTCCCTCTCTCTCCATCTCCCTCCCCCTCTCTATCTCCCTCTCTCCATCTCCATCTCCCTCTCTCTAAATCTCCCTATCTCCCTCCCCCTTTCTATCTCCCTCGGCCTCTCTCTCTCCATCTCCTTCTCTCCAGCTCCATCTGCCTCGCCCTCTCTCTACATCTCCCTCGCTCGCTCTCTCTCTCTCTGCCACTCGCTCGCTCTCTCTCTCTGCTACTCGCTCGCTCTGTCTGCCGTTTATTGTTCAAGCGGGCGCAACCGCCGTCGCCCTCCGAGCTGCGCGAATCAGCTGAGCACCGATTCTCGGGGGGAGGGGGGCGCATGCGCAGCGACGACCCCCCCCCCCATCCCAACCCAGATTAGCAATCAATAGCAGGGCTCTGATAGATCAATAGACCCCCCCCCCCCCACCACCACCACCACCCTAAAAAGCAACAAACAAAGATCCCCCGTATAGCATGAACAAGACTGTTGAGGCAAGTGCTGTTAGCGAGCAGCACCTATTAAGGCCGGCACGTTACACGAGGGGGTGGGTAGCTAGCACCACGCCCGACCGACCGCCTTTGTCTCCCCATACCGCACCGGGTGCTCATCTGAGGCTGAGTCGACCTAGGGGGAGGCCCAGGTTCGGTTCAGATAATCGTCACTGGTGTGGGCCGTGAGCGGGAATCGAACTCGGATCGTCGAGTTCCTAGCGCAGGGTGCTAACCGCTACACCACTGCTCCCCACAATCACACCAACAACCACCATGACCATCTCCATCATCCACATTCTTCCCGGTGTCACGAAGATGATCTCCGAAAATGAATCCCATCCCTCACTCCAATCCCTCCCTCCCTGCCTCCCATCCCTCCCTCCCATCCCTCCCTCTGTCCCGTGGAGCGCGGTGAATGGAGACGGCCCCCCCCCCCCCCCACTACGCGTCCAGGAGTCAAATCACAAACTCTCCCTAAGCTCTGTGGTCCTCGACATGCGCAGGTGTTATCGGCCAATTGACGAGCACACGCGGGATGGCAACCGGAGCACCCGGAGAAAACCCAACGTGTGCGAGGGGGCAACACTCAATCCCATGCGGGCGGAACACGTGGGAGTCCACGTTTTTTTTGGGCTGTTACCGCCTTCACCTGGCAGAGCCAACATCCCTCGCAGCTGCCTCTGCAGGCCGCGCTAGCAGCCGCCAGTAAATGGCGCGATATCATAAACAATTCAGCATCATACTTGTTATTGTCATCATGATCATGTAAGCAAAGACAAAGATCTCCCGTGTAGCCTTTGAGAGGCTATTGGGCCAAGTTCTGCGAGCGAGGAGCACCTACGAAGGCCGGAACGGCACAAGACGGGGTGGGCGGCCAGCACCACGCCCGGCCGCCTTTGTCTCCCCATTGGCGATATTTTACACGTCTCACCGGGTACCTATTTAAGGCTGAGTCGACCTAGGCGAGGCCCAATACCAGTTCAAGTATTCTCCACTGCCATTGGTTGTGAGCGGGAATCGACCTCCGGTTGAAGTGTTCGTAGCGCAGTGCGCCAACCACTGCGCCACCGCTCCCCACGATGTGAACGGTCACACTCCGAGCCGCCAAATACAGGGCCTGGGTTGAACTCCGGTTCGGACACAACGCCAGAGACAGTGTCTGAACTCAGGCGTGGCTGTCCCCTAGGTCGACTCAGCCTTCACTGAGAACCCAGGCAGGGCGCGTCAACTCTCTGGGCGGCGACTGGGAGACAAAGGCGGCTGGGCGTGGTGCTGCTGTTCAGTGACTGAACTCAGGCGTGGCTGTCCCCTAGGTCGGCTCAGCCTTCACTGAGAACTCAGGCAGGGCGCGTCAACTCTCTGGGCGGCGACTGGGAGACAAAGGCGGCTGGGCGTGGGGCTCACGGCGCCTGCACGACCACCCCCTCGCTCGCGACCGTCAACGCACAAACACACGTGCGTACAGTGCACACACAAGACAAAATAATCACCCGTGTGGCCTCAAAGAACGTTGGGGGGGGGGGGAAAGTGCTGTTAGCGAGCACCTATTAAGATCGGCGCGACCCACGTAGGCGGCGGTGAGGACAGTTTCACTCCCGGCTGCCTTTGTCTTCCCACCACGTCGCACGCCCCTTCCCCTATTGCTGATAGCTTACACAACGCAGCGGATAGGTGCCCGTTCGAGTTCTGACCTCACGCCCCCACTGATGATAGCCGCGACCGGCAAAGTCACGTGGCCGGGATCGTAGCGCAGCGCGCGGAGGCGAAGGGTCGTGGGCGCAGACACGGAGACACGAGGGACAGGGAGAGAGGGGAAGAGGGAGACACAGGGAGATCGTGGAGACAGGGAGACACAGGGAGATCGTGGAGACAGGGAGACAGGGGAAGAGGGAGACACAGGGAGATCGTGGAGACACGAGGGACAGGGAGAGAGGGGGAAGAGGGAGGAGACAGGGAGATCGTGGAGACAGGGAGACACAGGGAGATCGTGGAGACAGGGAGACAGGGGAAGAGGGAGACACAGGGAGATCGTGGAGACAGGGAGACACAGGGAGATCGTGGAGACAGGGAGACAGGGGAAGAGGGAGACACAGGGAGATCGTGGAGACACGAGGGACAGGGAGAGAGGGGGAAGAGGGAGGAGACAGGGAGATCGTGGAGACAGGGAGGCACAGGGAGATCGTGGAGACAGGGAGACACAGGGAGATCGTGGAGATAGGGAGACAGGGGAAGAGGGAGACACAGGGAGATAGTGGAGACAGGGGAAGAGGGAGACAGGGGGAAGAGGGAGACACAAGGAGATAGTGGAGACAGGGAGGCACAGGGAGATCGTGGAGACAGGGAGACAGGGGAAGAGGGAGACACAGGGAGATCGTGGAGACACGAGGGACAGGGAGAGAGGGGGAAGAGGGAGACAGGGGAAGAGGGAGACACAGGGAGATCGTGGAGACAGGGAGACACAGGGAGATCGTGGAGACAGGGAGACAGGGGAAGAGGGAGACACAGGGAGATAGTGGAGACAGGGGAAGAGGGAGACAGGGAGATAGTGGAGACAGGGAGATAGTCGAGACAGGGAGATCGTGGAGACAGGGGAAGAGAGAGACAGGGAGATCGTGGAGACAGGGAAAGAGGGAGACAGGGAGATCGTGGAGACAGGGAAAGAGGGAGACAGGGAGCTAGGGGAAGAGGGAGACAGGGGGGCATGAAGACAGGGGGACATGGAGACAGGGGAAGACAGAGACAGGGAGACAGGGGAAGAGGAAGACAGTGGAGTAGGGGACACAGGGAGACAGCGGAGACATGTGAACATGAAGACAGGGGGACATGGAGACAGGGGAAGACAGAGACAGGGAGACAGGGGAAGAGGGAGACAGTGGAGTAGGGGACACAGGGAGACAGCGGAGACATGTGAACATGAAGACACGAGGATTGCGAGACACAGGGAAGGAGACAGCTCCCCGGCTGACAGGGCGTGGAAGACGGCAGTGGGGAAGGAGGAAGGAGGAGTGGGAGGATGGAAGAGGTGGGGGGTGGGGGGGGGGGGGGGGTTTTCTCAGCTCGGTGTCCTGAGGGCGACACCGAGATAATTGCACGCCTAATCACCCTCCAGCCCGAGCCGTCAGAGTCACCCCCCTCCCCACCCCTCCCCTTCCCCCTCCCCTCACTCCCCCCCCTGACCACGATGCCCCCCACCCCCCCCCCCCGTGCCGCGTCAGTCGCTCTGTTTGCGCGATCGTTAGTCCGCTCGGCCTGCGTGTCCTGCTCGTCCGCGTTAATTGCGACTTCAGCAGAAGGGACCCCCACGGGGTGGCGGCGGGGGGGGGGGAGGGGGGTAGAGGGGGTAGAGGGGGAGGGGGGTAGAGCAGGAGGGGGGTAGAAGAGGAAGCGGGGGGGGGGGGTAGAGGAGGAGGGGGGGTAGAGGAGGAGTGGGGGGTAGAGGAGGAGGGGGGGTAGAGGAGGAAGCGGGGGGGGGTAGAGGAGGAGGAGGGGTAGAGGAGGAGTGGGGGGGGGTAGAGGAGGAGGGGGGGTAGAGGAGTAGGAGGGGGGGTAGAAGAGGAAGCGGGGGGGTAGAGGAGGGGGGGGATAGAGGAGGAGGGGGGGGGGGGGTAGAGGAGTAGGAGGGGGGGATAGAGGAGGAGGGGGGGGTAGAGGAGTAGGAGGGGGTAGAAGAGGAAGCGGGGGGGGTATAGGAGGAGTGGGGGGGTAGAGGAGGAGTAGAGGAGTAGGGAGGGGGGGTAGAAGAGGAAGCGGGGGGGGGTAGAGGAGGAGTGGGGGGGTAGAGGAGGAGGGGGGGGGTGTCTCGGCATTCCCTACCCTGCCCCCCCACACCCCGCGTGTTTTTTGAGTCCGCGTGCCCGCGCTGTTCTGAGCACGAGCGGTCATCTAAAACGACGATCGACGTTCCAGGCAACGGCCCTTTATTTCATTCTTGTTGTTAGGCCACATTACTTCAAATGCCGCGCGGGGAGATCGAATTCAACCGGCGACCTGTGGACCTCAATTTTAATGCTTTAACCATTGCATCACGACAGCTCCGAGGGTGATGATGGTACTAATGACAATGACGACGGTACTGATGGTTATGATGGTAATGAAAGTGATTATTGATGGTGGTAATGATGGTGATGATGGTGATGATGGTGGTGGTGATGACGTTAGTCATGATTGATGATGGAAATCATGGTGGTGATGATGATGATTGTGGTAATGATGGTGATGATGGTGATCGTGGTGATGGTGACGTTAGTCATGATTGATGATGGTAATGATGGTGATGATGATGCTGGTGAAGCTAGTCATGATTAATGATGGTAATCACGGTGTACGAGTAGATTAAATCTCGGCATTTAAGCAAGCAACCTTCAGATGCAAGGTGCATTAACCTCGTTAACCTCGTTAGCGTTGTGTATGATGATGAGAGTCAGACCAGGGCCCACATCTAACGGAGGGGGCCGTGCCAATGCTGGCAGCTCGCCAGCATTGGCTCCAGCGAGCCTGACACTGCTGATGAGACACAGAATGTCGACATCTGTGCAGTGCCACTTGCATTAAAACCAACGCTGGCCGGAAACTACGGCGACAAAGGCTCTAACTCCCCCCCCCCCCCGCCTCCCCTGCGGAGGCCGGGCACGGGCTGATGGGATGTGTAAAGAACAACAAATAAACAACCGACCATTGCACTTGGTTATGCGGAGGGACAGCGACGTGACGTTTCGCGTTGCCTCTGCTCCCGGAGCGGATCTGTGGGGGTCGGCGTCGCACCCCACCGCCCTCGGCGGGCAGGTGAGGCGTGACATCCGCCCCCTCCACTCCCTCCCCCACCGCGTCGATCGGCTCGCGCCGGGCCCCCACCGACCGGGTGATCGCCCCCCGACCCTCCCCCCCCCGCGCTAGCGCCCCCTCTGAGGGACATAGCGAAATTGCTGGCTCACCGCCGCACGGGGTTATTCCACACGTGCCCGCGTACACACCACCGTTAATGTTAACGCGGCTGCGCGAACGCGCGCGCCCCTGCAGGCGATTCTGTTCTAATACGCGCACACACTACAGCTGACGCTAAAGCGGCTGCGTGAACGCGCGCGCCCCTGCAGGCGATTCTGTTCTAATACGCGCAAGCACTACAGCTGACGCTAAAGCGGCTGCGCGAACACACGCACGCACCTGCAGGCGATTCTGTTCTAATACGCGCACGCACTACAGCTGACGCTAAAGCGGCTGCGTGAATGCGCGCGCCCCTGCAGGCGATTCTGTTGTAATACACGCACACACTACAGCTGATGCTAAAGCAGCTGCGCGAACACGCGCGCCCCTGCAGGTGATTCTGTTCTAATACGCACACGCACTACAGCTGACGCTAAAGCGGCTGCGCGAAAACACGCAAACCTGCAGGAGATTATCTCAATGAGCGCTTGTGCTGCGGCTCCGCCTTGACGCTCGCCGCGCGTCCGCCCACGCGGCCGCTCCACACAGGAATCACTCACACCACACCGAGGCTCTGTGCTAACGTTTCTATTCACGGCGCAAACCCTGCACTGCCCAGAGGGAATATTCCGCGAGCAGAGCCTAGCCTACTGCTATCCAAGTCTCCAAACACTCACACGCCCTATCATGTACCTCGCGGCCGTACTCACAGCGTCACACGGACACTGTGAGAGTCGGAGGGAGGATGATGAAAAAACATTGCCTATCACTGCCTCGTAGCAGCACTCGCTGGCATCACACAATCGTGCGCCTACCTGTGATTTTCAACCGTTTCTCTGCCCTGACATGGAGCGTTACGTTACGTTATTTTTCGGCCCATTGTCTCTGCACCCGTACTCATTAATTCCTGACTCAGCCTGTTCAATTTGGGAGGGCGTCCGGCTGGCGAATACACACCCGGCTAGTGTGTACTAGGTCTGTGGCGCTGGGATCCCCTGAACTCATCGTTTGCTCTGCTCGCTTAATATTTCACAACCCAGTCCTCTCCCCGATGTCGTGCGTGACTCAATGCGGCTGGCCCGGTGAACCTTCGTGCGCCAGTACATTTTTTTGCTGTAGTTGTGTCACCTGATGACGATTGCTTGTGTTGCGATCGAAACGTCGTGATCCATTGTAGTTTTTCTACCTACGTGACTTTACCAAAAGGACCAAAGAGTATGGATTCCTGCACTCACGAAAGCTTCAAATTAAGATTTAATTTTAAGACAATGTGACTTGTCCTGTTGGGGGTCGGCCAATCTCCTGGCACCGGGAAACCGCGGGACTTCCCACCTAGGGGCCCTTCGGATGAAAACCCGTTGTGACAGGCGATCCCCCGCCGGGACACTACGTGTATGTGTGTGTGTGCTGCGTGTGTGTGCTGCGTGTGTGTGTGCTGCATGTGTGTCTCTGCGTGTGTGCTGCGTGTGTGTGCTACATGTGTGTGTGTGCTGCGTGTGTGTGCTGTGTGTGTGTGCTGCGTGTGTGTGCTGCGTGTGTGTGCTGCGTGTGTGTCTCTGCGTGTGTGTGCTGCGTGTTTGTGCTGCATGCGTGTGTGTGCTGCGTGTGTGTGATGCATGTGTGTGTGCTGCGTGTGTGTGCTGTGTGCGTGTGTGTGTGCTGCGTGTGTGTGCTGCGTGCGTGTGTGCAGCGTGCGTGTGTGCTGCGTGCGTGTGTGCTGCGTGCGTGTGTGCTGCGTGTGTGTCTCTGCGTGTGTGTGCTGCGTGTGTGTGTGCTGCGTGTGTGTCTCTGCGTGTGTGCTGCGTGTGTGTGTGCTACATGTGTGTGTGTGCTACATGTGTGTGTGTGATGCGTGTGTGTGCTGCGTGTGTGTCTGTGCTGCGTGTGTGTGAGCTGCATGTGTGTGAGCTGCGTGTGTGCTGCGTGTGTGTGCTACGTGTGTGTGTGCTGCGTGTGTGTGATGCGTGTGTGTGTGCTGCGTGCGTGTGTTTGCTGCGTGTTTGTGTGCTGCGTGTGTGCTGCGCGTGTGTGCTGCGTGTGTGTGCTGTGTGCGTGTGTGCGTGTCTGCTGCATGTGTGCGTGTGTGCGTGTGCTGCGTGTGTGTGCTGCGTGTGTGTGCTGCGTGTGTGTGCTGCGTACGTGTGTGCTGCGCTTGTGTGCGTGTCTGCTGCATGTGTGCGTGTCTGCTGCATGTGTGCGTGTGCTGCGTGTGTGTGTGCTGCGTGTCTGCTGCATGTGTGCGTGCGTGTGTGCTGCGCGTGTGTGCGTGTCTGCTGCATGTACGCTGCGTGTGTGTGTGTTGCGTGCGTGTGTGTGTGTTGCGTGCGTGTGTGTGTGCTGCGCGTGTGTGCTGCGTGTGTGCTGCGCGTGTGTGCTACGTGTGTGTGTGCTGCGTGTGTGTGCTGCGTGTGTGTGTGCTGCGTGCGTGTGTGCTGCGTGCGTGTGTGCTGCGCGTGTGTGCGTGCCTGCTGCATGTGTGCGTGTGTGTGCTGCGTGTGTGTGCTGCGTGTGTGTGTGCGTGTGTGCTGCATGTGTGCGTGTGTGCGTGTGCTCAGGGTGGGGGGCAGGGGGGAGTCGCTGCGCTTGCGGAGTCGCTCCGCGGCACCACAGATTATGTTCGTCGCTGGAGCGGCGAGACGATGTTGCGATGAGGATGCGAGAGTAGCGGAGCTGGCTCGCTGTTGGCCTGCTCCAACACACCACGGGACAGCCCCGGAGTGTGGAACAGGTTTACCAGCTACAGGACGAGAAGGAGAGAGGCGCGCAGGTGGACAGCTGCAGCTGGTGTAGCTTGCACTACAATGGAAACGGCGTGGACGCGCGGCTGATGCGAAGGCATTCGATCTGTCCGACCTCCTCTTTTCAATCGGCCGGGCCGGGCCGGACCGAGCCAGGCCGGGTTGAGCCGGGCAGAGCCTTCTCTGACCAAACAGCGGTTTTTGTTTGTCGACCCAAGATTACGAATTAAACGCGAATAAATACGTAGTTGAATATGTGAGAGTAAATAAATACGTAATGAATCCTGCACGCAAGTGAACAACAAGCATGCCATTAAACCTCTGCTTTGAAACAAGACGAACATTTTGTCCGGACTCCGTTTCGACACTCAGTGTCTCATCAGCAGCACAGTCAGGCGTTGCTTGAACCAATGCTGGCCAAGTGCTATCCCCCCTCCCCCCCTCTCTGTGAGTTGTGGGGGTGTTTGAGTTGGATAGAAAACTGCAGAACGCGGCAATCCCGCAGCGCAGAATGAGCGGCTCGCATCCGGAAGAGAGCCACGGTGGCTATGAGATGTTAACTACCTCGCCTGGTATACAGGAGGTCGTGGGTTCGATCCCGACCCTAACGCCTGCTGCTGTATATTTGGAGTTTGCGTGTCTCTCTCTCATCATCATCATCATCACGGTTGCTAGGAGATGTTAACTACCTCGCCTGGTGTACAGGAGGTTGTGGGTTCGATCCCGACCCTAACGCCTGCTGCTGTATATTTGGAGTTTGCGTGTCTCTCTCTCATCATCATCATCACGGTGGCTAGGAGATGTTAACTACCTCGCCTGGTATACATGAGGTCGTGGGTTCGATCCCGACACTATCGCCTGCTGCTGTATATTTGGAGTTTGCGTGTCTCTCTCTCATCATCATCATCACGGTGGCTAGGAGATGTTAACTGCCTCGCCTGGTGTAGAGCAGGTCGTGGGTTCGATCCCGACCCTGACGCCTGCTGCTGTATATTTGGAGTTTGCGTGTCTCTCTCTCTCATCATCACGGTGGCTAGGAGATGTTAACTACCTCGCCTGGTATACAGGAGGCCGTGGGTTCGATTCTGACCCTGACGCCTGCTGCTGTAGATTTGGAGTTTTTGTGTCTCTCTCTCATCATCATCACGGTGGCTAGGAGATGTTGACTACCTCGCCTGGTGTACAGGAGGCCGTGGGTTCGATTCCGACCTTGGCGCCTGTTTATTTGGAGTTTGCGTGTCTCTCTTTAATCATCATCACGGTGGCTACGAGATGTTAACTACCTCGCCTGGTCTACAGGAGGCCGTGGGTTCGAACCCGACCCTGGCGCCTGCTGTATATTTGGAGTTTGCGGTGTCTCTCTCATCATCATCATCATCACGGTGGCTAGGAGATGTTAACTACCTCGCCTGGACTACAGGAGGTCGTGGGTTCGATCCCGACCCTAACGCCTGCTGCTGTACATTTGGAGTTGACGTGTCTCTCTCATCATCATCATCATCACCACGGTTGCTAGGAGATGTTAACTACCTCGCGTGGTGTACAGGAGGTCGTGGGTTCTATCCCGACCCTGACGCCTGCTGCTGTATATTTGGAGTATGCGTGTCTCTCTCTCATCATCATCAGCACGATGGCTAAGAGATGTTAACTACCTCGCCTGGTATACAGGAGGTCGTGGGTTCGATCCCGACCCTAACGCCTGCTGCTGTATATTTGGAGTTTGCGTGTCTCTCTCATCAATCATCATCACGGTGGCTAGGAGTTGTTATCTACTTTGGCTGGTCTACAGGAGGTCGTGGGTTCGATCCCGACCCTAACGCCTGCTGATGTATATTTAGAGTTTACGTGTCTCTCTCATCAATCATCATCACGGTGGTTAGGAGATGTTATCTACCTCGGCTGGTCTACAGGAGGTCGTGGGTTCGATCCCGACCCTGGCGTCTGCTGCTGTATATTTGGAGTTTGCGTGTCTCTCTCTCATCATCATCACGGTGGATATGAGATGTTAACTACCTCGCCAGGTCTACAGAAGGTCGTGGGTTCGATTCCGACCCTGACGCCTGCTGCTGCATATTTGGAGTTTACGTGTCTCTCTCTCTCATCATCATCACGGTGGCTAGGAAATGTTAACTATCTCGTCCGGTATACAGGAGGTCGTGGGTTTCATCCCGACCCTGACGCCTGCTGCTGTAGATTTGGAGTTTGTGTGTCTCTCTGTCATCATCATCATCATCACGGTGGCTAGGAGATGTTGACTACCTCGCCCGGTGTACAGGAGGCCGTGGGTTCGATTCCGACCCTGGCGCCTGTTTATTTGGAGTTTGCGTGTCTCTCTCTAATCATCATCACGGTGGCTACGAGATGTTAACTACCTCGCCTTGTCTACAGGAGGCCGTGGGTTCGAACTCGACTCTGGCGCCTGCTGTATATTTGAAGTTTGCGGTGTCTCTCTCATCATCATCATCATCACGGTGGCTATGAGATGTTAACTACCTCGGCTTATCTACAGGAGGTTGTGGGTTCGATCCCGACCCTGACGCCTGCTGCTGTATATTTGGAGTTTGCGTGTCTCTCTCTCTCATCATCATTACGGTGGCTAGGAGATGTTAACTAACTCGCCTGGTATACAGGAGGCCGTGGGTTCGATTCTGACCCTGACGCCTGCTGCTGTAGATTTGGAGTTTGCGTGTCTCTCTGTCATCATCATCATCATCACGGTGGCTAGGAGATGTTGACTACCTCGCCCGGTGTACAGGAGGCCGTGGGTTCGATTCCGACCCTGGCGCCTGTTTATTTGGAGTTTGCGTGTCTCTCTCTAATCATCATCACGGTGGCTACGAGATGTTAACTACCTCGCCTTGTCTACAGGAGGCCGTGGGTTCGAACCCGACCCTGGCGCCTGCTGTATATTTGAAGTTTGCGGTGTCTCTCTCATCATCATCATCACGGTGGCTATGAGATGTTAACTACCTCGGCTTATCTACAGGAGGTTGTGGGTTCGATCCCGACCCTGACGCCTGCTGCTGTATATTTGGAGTTTGCGTGTCTCTCTCTCTCATCATCATCACGGTGGCTAGGAGATGTTAACTACCTTGCCTGGTGTACAGGAGGTCGTGGGTTCGATCCTGACCCTGACGCCTGCTGCTGTAAATTTGGAGTTTGTGTGTCTCTCTCTCATCATCATCACGGTGGCTAGGAGATGTTGACTACCTCGCCTGGTATACAGGAGGCCGTGGGTTCGATTCCGACCATGGTGCCTGTTTATTTGGAGTTTGCGTGTCTCTCTGATCATCATCATCATCACGGTGGCTAGGAGATGTTAACTATCTCGCCTGGTGTACAGGAGGTCGTGGGTTTGATCCCGACCCTGACGCCTGCTGCTGTAGATTTGGAGTTTGCGTGTGTCTCTCTCATCATCATCACGGTGGCTAGGAGAAGTTAACTACCTCGCCTGGTATACAGGAGGTCGTGGGTTCAATCCTGACCCTGACGCCTGCTGCTGTAGATTTGGCGTTTGTGTGTCTCTCTCTAATCATCATCACGGTGGCTACGAGATGTTAACTACCTCGCCTTGTCTACAGGAGGCCGTGGGTTCGAACCCGACCCTGGCGCCTGCTGTATATTTGAAGTTTGCGGTGTCTCTCTCATCATCATCATCACGGTGGCTATGAGATGTTAACTACCTCGGCTTATCTACAGGAGGTTGTGGGTTCGATCCCGACCCTGACGCCTGCTGCTGTATATTTGGAGTTTGCGTGTCTCTCTCTCTCATCATCATCACGGTGGCTAGGAGATGTTAACTACCTTGCCTGGTGTACAGGAGGTCGTGGGTTCGATCCTGACCCTGACGCCTGCTGCTGTAAATTTGGAGTTTGTGTGTCTCTCTCTCATCATCATCATCACGGTGGCTAGGAGATGTTGGCTACCTCGCCTGGTATACAGGAGGCCGTGGGTTCGATTCCGACCATGGTGCCTGTTTATTTGGAGTTTGCGTGTCTCTCTGATCATCATCATCATCATCACGGTGGCTAGGAGATGTTAACTATCTCGCCTGGTGTACAGGAGGTCGTGGGTTTGATCCCGACCCTGACGCCTGCTGCTGTAGATTTGGAGTTTGCGTGTGTCTCTCTCATCATCATCACGGTGGCTAGGAGAAGTTAACTACCTCGCCTGGTATACAGGAGGTCGTGGGTTCAATCCTGACCCTGACGCCTGCTGCTGTAGATTTGGCGTTTGTGTGTCTCTCTCATCATCATCACGGTGGCGAGGAGATGTTAACTACCTCGCTTGGTATACAGGAGGTCGTGGATTCGAACCCGACCCTGGCGCCTGCTGTATATTTGGAGTTTGCGGTGTCTCTCTCTCCCTGTGGTCATCGTGGTATTTTCTCCGGGTCTTCCGGTTTTCCCCTTTACATTTGAGCGTCAACGTCACCACGCGTTTAGAGTATTTGGCCGATAGAAAAATGTCCACGCGATGACAAGCCACTTCGTTGAGCTATCATTTGTGATAGCCAGGTCGCTTCTGACAACGAGCTCTATGCCTCAGTGGGGCCTTACCTGGAAAAATAAAAAAATATATATAAGTTTAATTTTTAGTTTCAAGCCCCCCGCTGGGGATTTGGCGAGGAAGATCGAGAGCCGGTTGTTGTCATACAGATAGACTCTCTTACCCGCCACGGGAAGGTGGAATTTCCACGACTGCCCTGCAGGGCTGCGAGCGGATGAGAGACGAGCGCAAGACGCCGCGGTGCTCGCGGGAGTTCTGGGAATGTCCTCGCCACCAGCTCATCTCCACTGCTGGACGTTAAGGGCCCTCTTGCAGTCCACCCATGTGGTCCATCTTTTGTCGGAGTTTGACTTCTGTATTTGGGGGGGGGGGCAGGGGGGGCGGTGGTGGCAGGGCTTCGCTTTGCCCCTCACATTAGGAATCGCGGGTGCATGTAATTGATTCAATTTCAAACTACTAAAATATACATGATTAATAAAGGTGTCCGGTTTGGACGGGGCGTTGCCCCCTACGTGCCCCGACCCCGCAAATTCCGCCCATGACCTTCATCCAGCGGTGGAGAGACCACGGCCGCCCATCGCCACTTTCGATGTTATCTCTGCGTGCAGACCGCTGGACGCGCGCGTGGGTTTGAACAATAAAGTTTCTCTCGTCTCCCACGACTAAAACAACTCAAAACATCGGGGCTGATCCCCCCCCCTCTACCCCCACTCCCTCCCCCCCTCTACCCCCACTCCCTCCCCCACTCCCTCACCCTCTCCCTCCCGCCCCCCTCTAATCCCACTCCCTCCCCCCTCTACCCCCACTCCCTCCCCCCACTACCTCCCCCCCTCTCCCTCCCCCCCACTACCTCCCCCCTCTCCCTCCCCCCCACTCCCTCCCTCTTCCTCCCCCCCACTCCCTCCCTCCCCACTCCCTCCTCCCCACTCCCTCCTCCCCTCTCCCTCCCCCCCTTCTATCCCCTCCACGCCTTCCCCCCTTCCCCTCCCCTCTCCCTCTGTCTCTCTGTCTCGACCCGGTCGAACCAGTCCGTGAAACCCGACTCCGCGTTCCCGACCACGCCGCTCCAAAACCTCCCTCCCCCCTCCCCAACTACCCCCCCCCCCAAACGACGATTCCATTGACAGCCTCATCGATTAATTGTCACAATTATTCGATGAACGGATCGATTAACAGGTGTGTTGTGCTATGTGTGTGGAGGTGGAGGGAGCTGCGCTACGAACTGGTCGATCCCAGGTCGATTCCGGCTCACGGCTCACGGTGACAATAGTTATATACTGCTGGAGGAATCCGATAACCTATGAAGCTCTTCTTGTCACAGATGTGCAGTAGGGGCACGGGGCGAGAACGTCACCACAGCAACAACAACAAACAGTACAAACACACGGTAGTAGTGCAGAGCACAAGACAAGTAAACAAATCACCCAAGCACAAACAAATACAAACACGAATCCATCCGCCCATCCTATACCAGGCAAAGGCCCACTGAAGTATCAAATTATTTTTCAGAAGCGACCTGGCCACAACCTTAAAGCAGTTCAACAAAGTGGCCCCATCGTTTGGACATTTGAAGCAGCCAGATAATCGAAATAGTTTAAACGCGGTTTTTTTTTTCCTTTCTAAATGCTACTGCCTGGTGAGGTGGTGTAAACATCGCAACTGGGGAGACAAAGGCGGCCGGGCGTGGTGCTGGCCAAGCCATCCCCTCGGCCTTCACTCGCTAGCAGCACTTGCCCCAACAGTCTGTTAAGGCTACACGGGTGAACTTTGTCTCTGTGCGAGTGAGATGCACCGCGGTGACTTCAGGGCACCGATGCCCCCCCCCCCCCCCCCGCTGTGTCGCGGGTCCGCTGGCTGAGACTGGATGGGGGGAAATCGGGTGGCTCGTGAATACATCGTTAGCAAGGTGAGGGTATGAATCGACGTAGGATGCTGGGGACGGGTAAGGGGGCCCGGATGATTGCAGGGGTGGCCGCGCCGGACCAGACCTGCAGGACATACGTGCCCGTGTGTGTGTATGTGTGTGGGGAGAAACGGTCGCGCGTTGTTCATCATTTTTTCTGGAAGATTTGCCGGTTCGTCCCAGGATGTCTCGGTTGCGCGTCGTCGCTTTAAGATGATTCTCTGTTCATATTTTTGTTTGTTGCGGTTGCGCCCGACTCAAGAGCCACGTGGCTCACGTGGCGATACCTAATACATGACACTTGCATCATCTGTCGTAGAACTATCGGACGCAATCCGCGTGAGCGGAAAGAGGGAGCTGAAAAAACAGCGTGGGTGCCACGTCCGGCGTGCAAACCTCCGGTTATTTGACGCGCGGCTGTCAACCCGTACGGGCTTTCCCCCGTGTTATTGTGCAGGGAAATTGAGTTTTGTCAGATCCATACGGCGTACAGTCGTTTTAATACGGGCAACACAAAATAACGTATGTCTGTTTGTCTGTGTTTCTCCCTTGCGATGGGACTTTGCAGGATGAACGTTGAGATTTATAATGGGCACAGGGTGACCAATAAGGTCCTGAATTGGTCTTTAATAAGGTAGGGTACTGATAAGGGGTTGGCAGGTATGGACACCCACAAAGATACACAGAGATCCACAGAGACCCCATAGAGACACACAGATACCCCACGGAAATTACTCTTTGTTTTTTTCGGTAAAGTCACGTATAAATAAGAAATAATAAAATAACATAATAGCGTACGACGTTTCGGTTGCAACACAAGCAGCCATCATCAGGTACAGAAGAGCTAAATTTACGAGAGAGAGGAAACACATAACCCCAGACGTATATACAGACACCCAAGTAGGGGGGAAGTAACACAGATACAACAGGGGACACAGAGAGAGAAGCATACCAAACAAACAGGGTTTAGCAAAATTTGGAAACCATATAAAATAACACAGACGGTAGGTCAAAACACAATTAACACATAGTCTGGTTGATTACGCTATTTCAAAGATTGCTAAATTGCAAGTTAAGTATGAAATTTAAAATACAGACCGCGTACACACACATGGATGTCTATGTGTGTGTGCGTGGTCTGTATTTTAAATTTCCATGTGTGTGTGCGCGGTCTGTATTTTAAATTTCATACTTAACTTGCAATTTAGCAATCTTTGAAATAGCGTAATCAACCAGACTATGCGTTAATTGTGTTTTTACTGACCGTCTGTGTTGCTTTATATGGTTTCCAAATTTTGCTAAACCCTGTTTGTTTGGTATGCTTCTCTCTCTGTGTCCCCTGTTGTATCTATGTTAGTTCCCCCCTACTTGGGTGTCTATATACATCTGGGGTTATGTGTTTCCTCTCTCTCGTAAATTTTGCTCTTCTGTACCTCATGATGGCTGCTTGTGTTGCAACCGAAACGTCGTACGCTATTATGTCATTTTATTATTTCTTATTTATACGTGACTTTACCGAAAAAAACAAAGAGTAATTCCTGCAGTCACGAAAAGCTTCGAATCAAGTCTCTCCACCGCACAGAAACCCCACAGAGATACAGAGACCCACAGAGACACATACCTGTCAACCCATACGCGTTTAGCCCGTATTATTTTACAGGGAAATTGAGTTTTCAGGTCCATGCGGCGTACAGCCGTTTCGATATGGACAACAAAATAATTGCCCATGTGCTTATATTTCTCCCTTGTGATGGGACTTTGTAGGATGAACGTTGAGATTTATAACGGGCACGCGGGGTGATCACTAAGGTCTGGAATGTTCCTTACTTAGGTAGGGCACTGATAAGCGGTTGACAGGTTTGTTGCCATCATCCGGGGGTCGGCGATTTCCATCTCCAGGCGCGGCAGCTGAAACAATGGGGATAGACGGGGGCACGTTCCCTAAATTCTTAACAACCCCCCTCGCTCCCCTCCCTCCCCTCCTTCCCCTCCCTCCCCTATCTCCCTCCTCTGTCCCCTAAGAAGCATAGACAGAGTATACCAGTTCGTCCAGTGGTTCTTCTTAAGCAGGGGTGCAGACACCCCCCCTGGGTGTGCGAGATGCCCTTTCTGGGGTTGGCGAGACACCATCGAGAACACAAATTAAGCACGGGCGAACGTAAGTCACGACTCACTTTGTTTAATCAAATCCCCCCCTTGTGTGGTTATTAACGTAACGAATACAACAACAACAACAAATTAAATTAACGAGCGAGTGAGTGTAAGGCGGCGGTGGTGAAGATTTAAGAACCGCTGAGTTATTCGATCGGCAGGTCGCGCACGGCGTTTGTAGTCGCAAGGTGAAAGTGCGGCTAAGACGCCCGGGGCCAGTCCCCGACGGTGGTTTGGGGGGGGGGGGCCCTACCGCCAACAGTGGCATTGCACCCGGCAATTTCAGGGGCTGCGCCTTTGCCGCGTGAAGGTGGCAGAGGTTGAGCGCCGATCGCGATTGGTCCTCGACGTCATGTCGCGTAGTTGCTCCTGCGTTGGGATTATTGGCGACGTTTTGTACGCGCATTTGATATCCGAGAATTATATATATCGACGATATTGAATGGCGTGTTTCATGTGTTACCCGAATTATCGGCAGCGTATTGAAACACGTTACGTAACATGTTGGTCATATTAAATATGTCACTTTATACGGCGCCCCGTAATTGAGGATATTCTAATTAAACTCGTGAAATATATTGACGATAATAAAATGTGAGCATACGTGATTCATATATACCATGTATTTTTTTTTTTAAATCTAGCATTGGGACAAATATCAAGCCCGCAATTCGCTCCCACGCCGAGTGTTGGTTTGACAGACCCCTCCGTTTCCACACTCGAGCAATCATCACACAATCTTGTTCTGTGTCGATGTTTCTGTTACGTACTAATCACACAATCTTGTTCTGTGTCGATGTTTCTGTTACGTAATAATCACACAATCTTGTTCTGTGTCGATGCTTCTGTTACGTAATCATCACACACTCCTGTTCTGTGTTGATGCTTCTGTTACGTAATCATCACACAATCTTGTTCTGTGTCGATGTTTCTGTTACGTAATAATCACACAATCTTGTTCTGTGTCGATGCTTCTGTTACGTACTTATCACACAATGTTGTTCTGTGTCGATGCTTCTGTTACGTAATAATCACACAATCTTGTTCTGTGTCGATGTTTCTGTTACGTAATCATCACACAATCTTGTTCTGTGTCGATGTTTCTGTTACGTAATCATCACACAATCTTGTTCTGTGTCGATGCTGCTGTTCCGTAATTTCACCGTGAATGAAATGTCAAAAGTCATTTGTCGGAGTCGATTTATTTTTTATTCCTCGACATTATATATATATTTGTTTGTGTGTGATTAAAGTTTCGTGCACGGTGTGTTCGTGTATCGTTCTTGTAACGTGGTTGATGTTTTTTTTGCGGAACGAAACGGGGGGGGGGGGGGGTGGGGGGTTTCTCCACGAAACGTCGTACACCCAGATTGTAAATGTTGTGGCTTTGCTCTCCGACACACCGGCGTGCTGTACTAGTGACGAATTGGCCACGTTATGTTTACGTGACGAACCTTACTAGTTGGCTTTGTCGGGTGGTGGCGGGTTTAACGACACATTTATATTTACGCGAACTAACCCACGAAAAAATCTCCACTATGGATGATTTATGTTTGCTTCATGGTATCGGTTTTGCCAGTGTGGTGGCACCGGGGTCACTCTCGGCAATGAGACTCAGAAATCTTTATTCAGGTGAAAACCCCACGACATACGAGGCTATTTTAATCACAAACTCTCTCTCACTCACTCTCTCTCTCACTCTCTCACTCTCACTCACTGTCACTCACTCACTCACACTCACTCACTCTCTCACTCACACTCCCTCACTCACTGACACTCACTCACGCTCTCACACTCTCACACTCTCTCACTCACTCTCTCACTCTCTCACTCACTCTCTCACTGACTCTCACTCACTCTCACTCTCACTCACTCTCACTCACTCTCTCACTCACTCTCTCTCTCACTCTCTCACTCACTCTCACTCACTCTCTCACTCACTCCCTCTCTCACTCTCTCACTCACTAACTCTCACTCTCTCACTCACTTACTCTCACTCACTCTCACTCACTCTCTCTTTTTTTCTTCTTTTGTTATTATCAGAGGAAACAAGAAGATGCTCGGTGTAGTCGGCACTTTGCTCCGTTCATCATTTCGTTTTTTCATGCTTTGCTTTATGTAACCCCCCCCCCCTTTTAAATGAAAGACCCAACAAAATATATTTTTTCTGCTCTCCTTACCCCTTCCCTCTCTCTCTACCACCCTCTCTGCCTCTCCTCTCTCTCTACCCCCCGCTCTGCCCCCCCCTCTCTCTCTGCCCCCTCTCTTCCTACTCCATTTCGCTCTCTCTCGCTCACTCTCTCTTTTTTATAACTACGACAAGTGCTGCATCTGCACGCAGCCCTTCCCGCAGTCAAACGGCCTCCGACGGGTAGCTCACAATCTGCACGCACAGAGCTCTCTACCGTCATCCGCCACCGAGCACGCGGCCGCCACCGAGCACGCGGCCTCCTCCAGCTGCCCACCGCTCCTTGAAGGCCGGCACGGCGTGGGTCAGCCGCGCGTGGCGGGACTCCGGCCCACACCTCACACCCTGGCTCCGACCAGAGCGCGGAAGATGCCCAGGCTGCTGGCCGGACGTTGCCCCTCCAGGGCCACCTCTCTCTCACTCACTCACTCTCTCCTGGTCTCGTGACCTGTCGCCGACATGGGAACACAAACGCTACTGACGAGCAGCCCTCTTCACGCCGCGTGTGTACACGGTGATTGATTGGCCATACTTCACCACGCTGGTCCACGCGGATTGATGGTGACGACGGAGGTGGGGCAGGGGGAGGGGGTTGGGGAGAGGAGGGGGAGAGAGGGTCAGAAGTTGATCGGATATTGCTCGCCACTGACTTTCGCCTGTAACCGGGAATGGAGTGTAAGGGGCCGTCCATAAATAACGTCACGCACCTGGGGGGGGGGGGGGGGGGGGTTAGACATTTGTGACGATGTGTGACGAGGAGGGGGGGTTTGAGAAATGTGACGTCACATCAAAATGCGCAACTTTAAATAAATATAGACAACACGTTCTACTTAATTAAATATACTTTTTAATAAATGTTTTCTCCTACAACATCAAGAGTGCAGCGCCACATTAAATACGCACTACAATGACAATAGTTTAAAGCGATTTGAAGCGTGTTTTATATTTTTCGGGGGGGGGGGGTGGCAGAGCTTTGTGACGTCATATTTGAGGGGGGGTCTGGCTTTTTGTGACGCCGTGTGACGATGGAAGAGGGGTTCAAAAATCGTCCAAAATCGCGTGACGTCATTTATGGACGGCCCCTAAAGAGCAAGGTTCGTATCGCACTGCGCTAACTACTGCGCCACCGCTCCACCGTGCTCGTTCGGCAAAGTTTAACAGCGACAAAAACTACCACGGTGGTTCTACACTTGGGCCCAGCACGCCGAGCGACCAGCAACAAACAGCACCGTTGAAGGAGGTGCAATCGAGAAGATTTGACACGTTCCTAAGGTTGAGCAATGTCGTCAGAACTTGGGAAAGAGATGATGGGAGGGTAATGTCCTGCAGTGTGGTGGGTGAGTGAGTGGGTGGGTGAGTGAGTGAGTGGGTGAGTGAGAGAGTGAGTGAGTGGGTGAGTGGGTGAGTGAGTGGGTGAGTGAGTGGGTGGGTGAGTGAGTGGGTGAATTCATGGGTGGGTGATATAATGGGTGGGTGAATGAGTGGGTGGATGAGTGAGTGGGTGGGTGGGTGAGTCGATGGGTGGGTGAGTGGGTGAGTGAGTGAGTGGGTGAGTGGGTGGGTGGGTGAGTGAATGGGTGTTTGAGTGGGTGGGTGGGTGAGCGAGTGGGTGGGTAAGTGGGTGAGTAAGTGAGTGGGTGGGTGAGTAAGTGGGTGAGTGAGTGGGTGGGTGGGTGAGTGGGTGGGTGGTTTGGGTGAGTGAGCGGGTGGTGGGTGAGTGAGTGGGTGGTTGGGTGAGTGAGTGGGTGGTTGGGTGAGTGAGTGGGTGGTTTGGGTGAGTGAGTGGGTGGTTGGGTGAGTGGGTGGTTGGGTGAGTGAGTGGGTGGTTGGGTGAGTGAGTGGGTGAGTGAGTGGGTGTTTGAATGGGTGGGTGGGTGGGTGAGTGAGTGAGTGGGTGAGTAAGTGGGTGAGTGAGTGGGTGGGTGAGTGGGTGGTTGGGTGAGTGAGTGGGTGGTTGGGTGAGTGAGTGGGTGGTTGGGTGAGTGAGTGGGTGAGTGAGTGGGTGTTTGAATGGGTGGGTGGGTGAGTGTGTTGTTGTGACCTGCAGTGTGGTGAGACAGTCGTCTGGCAGACGCGTGACGTTCACGGGGACAGCGACCGTGGTAGTCGCGATAGAAGAGAGAGAGAGAGAGTAGGCTACTCTTTGACGGTGCGTGTGCGTCCTCGTCTCTATAACAAAAAAATAAACCGCACGCGGTCTGTATGGATCCTATTCGCTGGCGGAGATGGCTCGGTGCTCAGCACTGGAAATTCTACATTCCTCCGCTGGGATAAACGGATAAAAACCCATGGACATCGACAACAACAACAACAGCAACATGAAACACAAAACAGGCAGTGCATGGCAGAGGGACACGTGTCGTTGGGGACCACCGGCGGGCTTGGAGTGAGCGGTCGTGGGCAGGACGCGCGATGGTCGAGACTCAAGTCGGAGTGTCAGCCAAGGGAGGGAAGGCGGACGGAAGGACCCCCCCCCACCCCCACCCCCGTACCCCCTCACCGCGAGACGTGCGGGATATTTGACCATACTTCACCACGATGGTCTTCAGCACGGGTTGCTGAAGGAGGCCGTGCGTGGTCGGATGGGTGGGTGGGTGGGCAGCGGGCGAGTCACTCGCAGGACCCCCACCCACCCCGCACCCCCGATTGAGATATCACCCCGAGCCACTGATGTTAGCCGTGGCCCGGGGATTGACGGCGCATCGCGCGCCCGTTGCAAACCATAGGAATGTGGAGTTTCCACCAGTTGGCTCGGGGGGTGGGGGTTTGCGTAGCGAGGCAGGTGGGCGTGAGGAGAGACAAAGGCGGTTGTTCTTCACGCACCGGAGATGAATTCAGACCGCTGCTGATTTGGCTGCCGAACGGTGCCGTGAGAGAGACGCAGGCGAAGGCGACGATCCCCCCTGCCCCCCCCCCTCCCCCGCGTAGCCGTTAGCGAGGTAGCTGTGGCTGTACGAGGTAGCTGTACGAGGTAGCTGTAGCTGTACGAGGTAGCTGTACGAGGTAGTTGTAGCTGTACGAGGTAGTTGTGCGAGGTAGCTGTAGCTGTACGAGGTAGTTGTAGCTGTACGAGGTAGCTGTATGAGGTAGCTGTAGTTGTGCGAGGTAGCTGTAGCTGTGCGAGGTAGCTGTAGCTGTACGAGGTAGCTGTACGAGGTAGTTGTAGTTGTGCGAGGTAGCTGTAGCTGTGCGAGGTAGCTGTAGCTGTACGAGGTAGCTGTAGTTGTGCGAGGTAGTTGTAGTTGTGCGAGGTAGCTGTAGCTGTGCGAGGTAGCTGTAGCTGTACGAGGTAGTTGTAGTTGTGCGATGTAGCTGTAGCTGTGCGAGGTAGCTGTAGCTGTACGAGGTAGCTGTAGCTGTACGAGGTAGTTGTAGTTGTGCGAGGTAGCTGTAGCTGTACGAGGTAGTTGTAGTTGTGCGAGGTAGCTGTAGCTGTGCGAGGTAGCTGTATCTGTGCGAGGTAGCTGTAGCTGTACGAGGTAGCTGTACGCACCTATGAAGGTCGGCACGGCGTGGAAGGTCCTCGCCGGTGGTGAGGACGACGACCACCGATCATAGCTCTGATCACCGATCATAGCTCTGATCACCGATCATAGCTCTGATCACCGATCATAGCTCTGATCACCGATCATAGCTCTGATCACCGATCATAGCTCTGATCACCGATCATAGCTCTGATCACCGATCAAAGCTCTGATCACCGATCATAGCTCTGATCACCGATCATAGCTCTGATCACCAAGCTGCTCACCCTCCACCACTCCCTTGATCCGCACGGGGGATGATGGAGTTTGGTCGACTCCATCGCTAAAGCGGTCGCACAATAAGTCCGCAGGTCAAAATCTCCAAGGGTGGTTTACTCTCCCAGGTGAACTCTCGTCTCTGTTTGGGAGCTCCAACTGCATGTCCCATACCGCCACCATCATCATCATCATCACTGCCACCATCATCATCATCATCACTACCACCATCATCAATACCACTATCATCACCAGCACCATCATCACTACCATCACCACCACCACCAGGATTATCACCTTCATCATCACTATCACTTTCACCACCACGATTATCAGCTTCATCATCACTATCAACACCATCATGAACACCACTGTCATCACCAGCACCATCATCACTACCATCATCATCACTACTACTATCACCACCACCCGGATTATCACCTTCATCATCACTATCACCACCATCATCAATACCACTATCATCAGCACCACCAACATAATCATCGCCACCACCATCATCATCGCCACCATCACCATCATCGCCGCCACCATCATCACCACCATCATCGCCACCATCACCATCATTGCCACCGCCACCACCATCATCACCTTCATCGCCACCATCATCATCACCATCATCGCCACCATCATCAACACCATGACCATCACTACCACCATCATCACCACAACCACCGTCATTATCACCACCACCACCATCATTATCACCACCATCGCCACAACCATCATCACCGCCACCATCATGATCATCAAAGTACCCCCCCCCCCCCCACCCCAGCGCACTCCCTGCACGCGAGAAGCCAACTCGGTTTAAATTCCTTTCGTGTGGCGCGGCCCCCTGATCTCCGGAGCGAGAATGATTGGGGATTGAAAAATATTTTTTTAAAAACCGACCCGGGCCGTCCGTCTTCCACTTCAAATCGCTTTGCACCTCGGATTTCCTCTCACGCGTTTCCTTCAATTGATCGCTCCGCGTTGCAGACTTTAAGTTGTAAATGCTTTTTTTTTTCATTTTGTACGTGATGCCTTCTCTGAATCTTTGTTCTCTGTGTTCCTCGCTGCAACAATGATGTTGATGCACGACTTTGTCATTCAGAACTGGAACGATACAGCTGTTGTTGTTGGGTTATTTCACTTTGATTTTTTGTAACCAGATCTCCATCGAATTTTTGTTTTGCCCAATGGGTCTTACCCAAGCCACGATGAACCCTAAACCCTACCTGAGATTAACTCCCAGAGGGACCGTTCGGCTGATGGGATGCGTAAAGTGAACATTTCGCTGCCGTGGGTGCCACGTTAACAACCTCGCCTGGTCTACAGGAGGTCGTGGGTTCGATCCCGACCCTGATGCTTGCTGTATATTTGGAGTTTGGGTGTCTCTCTTTAATCATCATTACGGTGGCTAAGAGATGTTAACAACCTCGCCTGGTATACAGGAGGTCGTGGGTTCGATCCCGACCCTGATGCTTGCTGTATATTTGGAGTTTGGATGTCTCTCTAATCATCATCACGGTGGCTAGGAGATGTTAACAACCTCGCCCTGGTCTACAGGAGGTCGTGGGTTCGATCCCGACCCTGACGCCTGCTGTATATTTGGAGTTTGCGTGTCTCTCTCTCATCATCATCACGGTGGCAAGGAGATGTGAACTATCTCGCCTGGTATACAGGAGGCCGTAGGTTCCATCCCGACTCTGACGCCTGCTGCTGTATATTTGAAGTTTGCAGTGTCTCTCTCCACCGGTGGATTTTTCTCCGGATCCTCCGGTTTTCCCCTCCGCATTTAGAAACAGGATCACGCGTTTAGAGTGTTTGGCTGCTGTACATTTCCACGGCGATAACCCGCTTCGTAGAGCTTCCATTTGTGGCCAGCTCTCTTCTAAAAACAAGAGCTATGTAGCTGAGTGGGCCTCACCTGGTGTTACCAAAAAAAAAATTGGTAACGTAAATTGGTAAATACATTTACACATGATTTGAGCAGCATAGCTTCTACACAAGTACAACTCTGGATCGGTTTTGAAATGCAGCGTCTCATCATCAGTCGGGTCCGCTCACTCGAACCGCGTGTCTGCACCCCTTGTAAATAAACTACACTATTCTGTATTTTACCAGGCAAAGGCCTACTGACTCAAAGCTTTCGTGACTGCAGGGAATTCGTATTCTTTGGGTCTCTCCGTAAAGGCACGTAGATAGGTTCAAAGAAATATAAACTACGTCGTTCCGATCGCAACACAAGCGGTCGTCATCGCTTGCCTTGCGATCGAAACGTCGTAGTTTTTTTTGTTATTTTAACTGAACCGATCTACGTGACTTTACCGAAAGACCCAAAGAACAAGGCCTGCTGAGTTACGTAGCTCTTTCTTTTTTTGTCAGAAGCAACCATGGTCACAAATGATAGCTCAACGAAGTGACTGATGTCATCATCAAATACTCCAAACGCGTGACTTTGGATTCTAAATGTGGAGAGGAAAACCGAGGACCCGGAGATACAATCAACCTGGGGGGTGGGGGGGGGAGAGAGAGACACCGCAAACTCCAAATCTATACAGCAGGCGTCAGGGTCGGGATCAATACCCACGACCTCCTGTACACCAGGCGAGGTAGTTAACATCTCCTAGCCACCGTGATGATGATGAGAGAGAGAGAGACACGCAAACTCCAAATATACAGCAGCAGGCGTCAGGGTCGGGATAAATACCCACGACCTCCTGTAGAGCAGGCGAGGTAGTTAACATCTCCTAGCCACCGTGATGATGATGATGATGAGAGAGAGAGACACGCAAACTCCAAATCTATACAGCAGCAGCAGCAGGCGTCAGGGTCGGTATCAAACCCACGACCTCCTGTACACCAGGTGAGGGAGTTAACATCTCCTAGCCACCGTGATGATGATTGATGATGAGAGAGAGACACGCAAACTCCAAATCTATACAGCAGCAGCAGGCGTCAGGGTCGGGATCAATACCCACGACCTCCTGTACACCAGGCGAGGTTGTTTGCTGCAGCGGGATTTTTACTTTATGCATCCCATCAGCCAAATGGTCCCAAGGGGAGATCATCTCAGGTAGGGTTTTAGGGTTTATTTTGGATTGGGCAAAAATAAAACGTCGATGGCGATCTGGTAACAGAATACATCAAATAGAACCAGGCGTCGGGATCGAACCTACGACCTCCTGTAGACCAGGTGAGGTTGTTATCATCTCCTATAACCCGTGATGATGATTAGAGAGAGACACGCAAACTCCAAATATACAGCAGGCCTCAGGGTCGGGATCGAACCCACGACCTCCTGTATACCAGGCGAGGTAGTTAACATCTCCTAGCCACCGTGATGATGATTAGAGAGAGAGACACGCAAACTCCAAATATACAGCAGCCGTCAGGGTCAGGATCGAACCCACGACCTCCTGTAGACCAGGCGAGGTTGTTAACATCTCCTAGCCACCGTGATGATGAGAGAGAGAGAGAGAGACACGCAAACTCCAAATATACAGCAGCCGTCAGGGTCAGGATCGAACCCACGACCTCCTGTATACCAGGCGAGGTAGTTAACATCTCCTAGCCACCGCGGCGCCTAATGGGTAATGATGGCACCTCGGTCTCTCTCCAGCGTATGGCAAGTTCGTGCAAATCGCTTGTCCAGGTTGGAGTCTGTGAGCCATGCCACAGCTTCACAAGTGGCGCCGCTCATTCCGCTCAGTCCGCCGGAGAGCGGACGTAGTTTTGCGGTCTTTCACAATCAAAGTTTTTGGGTTAGATAGCGTCAGTATGAATGTTTCGTGCCCCTCCACCACCCGACACAGCCAATCAGCAAAGGGATTTGTCACGTAAACAAGACGCCAATTAGTTACTACTTCTGCCCACCGGTGCGTTGGAGAGTAAATCCACAACGTTCACAATTTGAGTCCCGTGACTTTCCGCTGGTAATTACATCAACCAGAGTCATCGGGCGATTTGCCCGAGAGGGTCCGCGGCACGTTCCATCGTCCAGTCCGGGGTGGCCACAGCGGCACCGTGGGTCGCCTTTAATTCTCCACCTGTGGAGGAGGAGGAGGTGGAGGAGGAGGTGGAGGTAGGAGGTGGTAGGAGGAGGTGGTAGGAGGAGGTGGATTGAGGAGGAGGAGGTAGGAGGAGGAGGTGGAGGAGGTGGAGGAAGTGGACGAGGAGGAGGTCAGAGGAGGTATAGGAGGAGGTGGAGGAGGTGGACGAGGAGGTGGAAGAGGAGGAGGTGGAGGAGGTAGAGGAGGTGGATTGAGGAGGTAGGAGGAGGTGGAGGAGGTGGAGGAGGTAGAGGGGGAGGTGGTGGAGGAGGTAGAGGAGGAGGTGGAGGAGGAGGTGGAGGAGGTAGAGGAGGAGGTGGTGGTGGAGGAGGTAGAGGAGGTGGTGGAGGAGGAGGTAGAGGAGGAGGTGGTGGAGGAGGTGGAGGAGGTGGAGGAGGCAGAGGAGGAGGTGGTGGAGGAGGTAGAGGAGGAGGAGGTGGAGGAGGTGGTGGAGGAGGTAGAGGAGGAGGTGGTGGAGGAGGTAGAGGAGGAGGTGGAGAAGGTGGTGGATGAGGTAGAGGAGGTGGTGGATGAGGTAGAGGAGGAAGTGGAGGAGGTAGAGGAGGAGGTGGAGGAGGTAGAGGAGGAGGTGGAGGAGGTAGAGGAAGAGGTGGAGTAGTGCACGCGTGCCCAGCGGCCTGGCCCTGTTTATAAATGCTTGATGGAGGCAGCGGAGTTTCCTTGGCAGGTCCACGCCTCGCGCGGCAATCGATGGGGGTCGTCGGTGAGGCGCCAGCCTCTGGGTGGTGGACGTGGAGGGTCGCGCGCGACTCTCATGCTGCCCCTGGCTGTCAGTGTCCAGCCACGGCGCGTGTTGGGGGGGGGGGGAGCGTGGGCGCACCCCCCCCAAGCCCCTCCCCCCCCCCGGGCTCACCCCCCCCCCCACTCACCCCTCCACCACCGTCGCTAACCCCACACTTGGGTGGCCAGCGTCGTGGAGGAGAAGCCACGCAGACTCCCTGGGTGGTGCTGCGACACGTGGTGTGCTGTGTGGTGGTGGTGTGCTGTGTGGTGGTGGTCGTGGTGTGTGGTGGTGGTGGTCGTGGTGTGCTGTGTGGTCGTGGTGTGTTGTGTGGTCGTGGTGTGCTGTGTGGTGGTGGTCGTGGTGTGGTGGTTGTGTGTTGTGTGGTAGTGGTCGTGGTGTGCTGTGTGGTGGTGGTCGTGGTGTGCTGTGTGGTGGTGGTCGTGGTGTTCTGTGTGGTGGTGGTTGTGGTGTGGTGGTGTGCTGTGTGGTGGTGGTCGTGGTGTGCTGTGTGGTCGTGGTGTGCTGTGTGGTCATGGTGTGCTGTGTGGTCGTGGTGTGCTGTGTGGTGGTGGTCGTGGTTTGCTGTGTGATGGTCGTGGTGTGGTGGTAGTTGTGGTGTGCTGTGTGGTGGTGTTCGTGGTGTGCTGTGTGGTGGTGGTCGTGGTGTGCTGTATGGTGGTGGTCGTGGTGTGCTGTGTGGTGGTGGTTGGGTTCGTGATTGTGGTGGTTGGGTTAGTGGTGGTTGTGGTGGTGGTTGGGTTGGTGTAGGTGGTGGTGGTTATGGTGGTGGCGGTGGTTGGGTTAGTGGTGGTTGTGGTGGTGGTTGGGTTAGTAGAGGTGGTGGTGGTTGTGGCGGTGGCGGTTGTGGTGGTGGTTGGGTTAGTGGAGGTGGTTGTGGTGGTTGCTGGGTTAGTTGTAGTGGTGGTTGTGGTTGTGGTGGTGTAGGTGGTGATTGTGGTGGTGGCAGTGGTTGGGTTAGTGGTGGTTGTGGTGGTGGTTGGGTTAGTGGAGGTGGTGGTTGTGTTGGTTGCTGGGTTAGTTGTGGTGGTTGTGGTGGTTGTGGTGGTGGCGTTTGTGGTGGTTGTGGTGGTTGCTGGGTTGGTGGTGGTGGTTGTGGTGGTGGTGGTGGTTGTGGTCGCTTCGTGCCCACGCCGCGGGTAGTCGCCGTGATTGGCGTCGCCTCCAAGAAGCAAAGTTCACACGTCACGTGGCTCGAGACCACACCTGGTGCAGGTGAATGTGAAATCCGTTCCCCACCCCCCACCCCTCCCGGCCCCCCAACGAAACTCGCTCCTTACCCCCACCTTGAATAACACAACAACAAAAAACCCTAACACGTTCATCAATAACACTGCGGCTTTCAACAGGCAAAATATATATATATATACAACAGCAACGTTTCAGGCAGTGGCCCTTCTGCATAGCTGCCTGAAACGTCGCTTGTTGTTTTTATTCTCTCTCTCGTAAAGCCACAGAGCTGTTGACACGGAACGTGTTGACTTTGTTTTGCTATTTGGAGATTTTGCACCCGCTGCTAAAGCAGCAGCAGCAACATCGCCAGGTTATTTGAATAACCGACGGCTCTGTGTGAGACCTCCCTCCCTCTCCCTTTGTCTCTTCCTCCCTCTCTCCTTCCCTCTCTCCCTCCCTTTGTCTCTCCCTCCCTCTCTCCCTCCATCTCTCCCTCCCTTTCTCTCCCTCCCTCTCTCCTCCCTTTGTCTCTCCCTCCCTCTCTCCCTCCCTCTCTCCCTCCCTCCCTCCCTCTCCCTCCCTCTCTCCCTCCCTCTCTCCCTCCCTCTCTCCCTCCCTCTCTCCCTCCCTCTCTCTCTCCCTCCCTTTGTCTCTCCTCTCTCCTTCCCTCTCTCCTCCCTCTCCCTCCCTCTCTCCCTCCCTCTCTCCCTCCCTCTCTCCCTCCCTCTCCCTCCCTCTCTCCTCCCTCTCTCCCTCCCTTTGTCTCTCCCTCCCTCTCTCCCTCCATCTCTCCCTCCCTCTCTCCCTCTCTCCCTCCCTCTCTCCCTCCCTCTCTCCCTCCCTCTCTCCCTCCTCTCTCCCTCCCTCTCTCCCTCCCTCTCTCCCTCCCTTTGTCTCTCCCTCCCTCTCTCCCTCCATCTCTCCCTCCCTCTCTCCCTCCCTCTCTCCCTCTCTCCCTCCATCTCTCCCTCCCTCTCTCCCTCCCTCTCTCCCTCCCTCCCTCCCTCTCTCCCTCCCTCTCTCCCTCCCTCCCTCTCTCCCTCCCTCTCTCCCTCCCTCTCTCCCTCCCTCTCTCCCTCCCTCTCTCCCTCCCTCTCTCCCTCCTTCTCTAGCTCCCTTCCTCTTTTCAACGCTGCTCTCCCCCACTCGCCCCCATCTCTCCCTCTCACCCTCCCTCTCTTTTTGTTTTTACCATCAGAGCAGACAAGAAGATGCTCGGTGTAGTCGGCACTTTGCTCCGTTCATCATTTCGGTTTTTTTTTCAATGCTTTGCTTCATGTAACCCCATCCCACCCCACACACTTTTTTAAACGAAAGATTTCACACAAAAAAAATCACGCTCTGCTCTCCTCCTTCTTACCCCTTCCCTCTCTCTCTCTCTCTAGCCCCCCTCTCTCTCTCCCTGCCGCATGTACGCAAGTGTAAAAAAAAACATTGTCAACAACCCGCATTGACCAGCGCGGTGAAGTATGGTGATGTGTCATGCGTTGGAGAGGCCCAAATGCCCTGTGCCCCGTACACAACACTCAGGAGCAAACGCAGCAGCAATTCCCCCCACGGATGCATCGGGCAACCACTGACTCTGCCGATGAGACACCGAATGTCGAAACCGGTGAAGTGGTGCTTTACTGCTGGCCCCCCACCACCAAAAAAACCAAAAACAACTTCTAGAAGGCCCCGCGCGGCTGATGGGATGCGTCAAAACCATATTCAGTTTACTTTTATGGAAACGATGGCGAGGCAGACACGTCCGTTCGCTCAAGTGTCAGGCTGATTTCGTGTGGCCAAGTGAGAAACACCCCCAAGAGAGACCAGGAGCCCTCGCAAGCAAGAGCGTATGACGGGCGACGTTTCGGGCAACGGCCCTCCTCCAGACACACACACACACACACAGCAGACAGCGAGGCCAGAGAGGTGTAGGTGAATGTACACCACAATCACCACTAACCCACAACCACCATTAACCCACAACCACCACCTTTTAACCTCACTCTCTCACTCTCTCTCTCTCTCTCCTCCCTACTCTCTACTACCTGGGCCACACAGGCACCTGGGCGAAGCAGAGCAGTAGCTCGCATTCCGCTGATGATGTTGGGAAGAAACAAAAGGGCCGCTCGGAATGCTGCGCGGTGAGAGGCGAATGATTCATGCGGCAAGCATCAATCAGCCGCGCCACGGCTACAATGCGAGCGGAGGAGGCGGGGTGGGCAGGCTGCCCCAGCCACCCAAACCACCACCACCACCACCACAAAGTCACACCCACGTCTATCGCCACGACAATCACCCAGCTCACCCAACACTCACCCAGCTCACCCAACACTCACCCAGCTCACCCCTCACTCAGCTCACCAAACACTCACCCAGCTCACCCAACACTCACCCAGCTCGCCCAACACTCACCCAGCTCACCCCTCACTCAGCTCACCAAACACTCACCCAGCTCACCCAACACTCACCCAGCTCGCCCAAAACTCACCCAACACTCACCCAACACTCACCCAACACTCACCCAACACTCACCAAACACTCACCCAACACTCACCCACCTCACCAAACACTCACCCAACACTCACCCACCTCACCAAACACTCACCCAACACTCACCCACCTCACCAAACACTCAACCAACACTCACCCACCTCACCAAACACTCACCCAACACTCACCCACCTCAGCAAACACTCACCCAATACTCACCCAGCTCACTCAACCTCACCCAGCTCACCCAACACTCACCCAGCTCGCCCAAAACTCACCCACCTCACCAAACACTCACCAAAACACTCACCCAACACTCACCCAGATCACCCAACACTCACCCAACACTCACCCAACACTCACCCAGCTCACCCAACACTCACCCAACACTCACCCACCCTGCCCCGCCTCCAGCCCCGCCCCCACTCCCCCGCCACGCCTTCAGAGCTCAGCTGTGGGGCTGTGACAACGCCACGCTCGCCATACACGTGTACACACGTGTTCTATATATACACACGTGTGTACACGTGTGTATATATAGAACACACATGTACACACGTGTTCTCTACACATGTACACACGTGTTCTATATATACACACGTGTGTACACGTGTTCTATATATACACACATGTACACACGTGTTCTATATATACACATGTGTACACGTGTTCTATATATACACACGTGTGTACACGTGTTCTATATATACACGTGTACACACGTGTATATATATACACGTGTGTACACGTGTTCTCTACACATGTACACACGTGTTCTATATATACACACGTGTGTACACGTGTTCTATATATACACGTGTGTACACGTGTATATATATATACACGTGTGTACACGTGTTCTCTACACATGTACACACGTG
>NC_133722.1:4757352-4779852 GCF_048934315.1 Petromyzon marinus
TGACTGTTCCACCTGAAGACGGAAGCTTGTGTTGCCTCCGAAACGTCGTGATTTAATTGAGCTGTGTTCATTTATTTTATTTTTATTTAACCTACGTGACTTTATCGAAAAAACCAAAGAGTACGTAAAAAAGCAGTTTGTGTTAAGATGTTAACACACCGAACTAGAAAAATTTAGCAAAGGAATTATGTCGCTGCATTAAACCACATATTCTCGCGGTGAACAACGCAAATAAAAAATAAAACATGCTCTGATAGTATATGGTGCATTGTCTTTGAAACGGATTGGTCCACACCAGAGACAGCTTTCTTTAGAGCCTAGTCTCATACAGTGTTAGACCAGAGGACGAACAGCACAAGGACAATGCCACTACCAGGACATTGAGAGTTCAGGGTGAGCAGTTACATCAAAGGACCTCCCTTGCCAGCATCAGAGTTTAAGAATGGGTTTCACCATTTCTGGCCCATTAATAAACAAAAGTTCGTGTTAAGATGTTAACACACCAAACTTTAAAACTTATGCAAGGATTCGTGTCACTGCATTAACCACACTTACTCGTGGTGAACATGCAAACAACAAAGGGTTAAGTTTGGTGTTTGAACATCTTGACACAAACTGTTTTATTATGTTTTTGATTTAAAGTTTTCGTGACTGCAGGGATTCATATTCTTGGTTCTTTCGGTAAAGTCACCACGTAGAAGGGAAACGATAAAATAATAAAAATATAAAACAATAAAATTCTCACGACGTTTCGACCGCAACACAAGCAATCATCATCAGGTGTGAAAACCACAACAAGAAAATTTGAAAAAAGTGGCGGTTATTTTTAACCGCCACTTTTTTCTTGTTGTGGTTTTCACACCTGATGACGATTGCTTGTGTTGCGGTCGAAACGTCGCGATAAATAATTTATTAATTATTTTATTGTTTCCCTTCTACGTGACTCTACCGAAAGAACCAAGAATATGTTTTATTATGGCCAGAAAATGTAAAACCTAATTTTTGTGCACCAAACAACGTTAGCCGATGTTAGAATTTTTGGGGGGGGGGGGGAGTGGGGGGGGAGTGGGGGAACGGGGGGAATGGTGGGACTGGCCCGACCATGTGAATGTGGAACTTCCATCGCTGCGCTCAGCCTCCGCACGCTCGCACGCGCGCTCGAGGTGACGGTTTCACGTTCCTGTGACTGTGAGGCGTGGATGCTGATTGGGGGGGAGTGGGTGGCAGCAGCTAATGGCAGTGATTGATCGTGAATGAGCCTACGCATTCAAAAACGCGGTGTTTCTATTTGCCGCTGCGTCTCGTTATTGTTGACGTCTGCCGTTGTTATTGGACACGATGTCCGACGCTTCGCTCGACGCACGCGCGCGAGCTCAGGAGCTTCGCCGGAACGCAGCCGCACGCTCCCGACGACGCTCACAGCGCGTGGAGCGAAACGTCGGACGTCGTGCCGTGACCAACACGCAGCGGGTGCGACCCGAACGCGTCACGGCAAGCTCCATAGCAGCACAACATCACCTCCTCCCCCCTTACCCCCAGTACCTGGCGATCCTTTATACCCGGGCATGCCGCTCCACTGCTGGATGAGGGCCTCCTATGCGCAGTTGCGGGCCGTGGGGGGTTACTCGACCATACTTCCCCACGCTGGGGCATTGCGGGTTGTGAAGGCGGGTCATCCTTACGAGCAGAGTGCAGCAGCTGCCCTCTGCTGCCCATGGCGTGTCTGCAGCCTGCAGCACCCATCAAAGCGCTGGCCAGGCTCAAGTCTTGCTTAGCTTCCGAGAGATCTGGCACATTGCCGATGCTTTGACCGTGAGCCTTTAACGTGTGTAAGAACACACATCACTTACAGGCAACAGTCATGTGTACAGAGTTTAGACGAAATTACGCGTGATGTCCGAGAAAGGATCTGTCTGTCTCTGTGTGTGTGTCTCTCTCTCTCGAGATAGAGAGAGAGAGAGACTTTTGACTTTTAAACAACTTTTATTGCCGCCAGCAGCAACAGCACTGGAGGGCGATTGCGATATGAAACGCACAAAGTCACCAGCAACACAAATGAAAATAAACGCTACAAATCCACGCGCTGTGGCGCTAAAAGCACCGCGCACAACACGAAAAAAAGAGTCACGTGGTTGTGGTGGTCAGAGAGAGACACAGATACAGAGAGACAGGGAGACAAAGAGACAGGGAGACAAAAAGACAGAGCCCCCCCCCCTTGTGGAGGCCTCTTCTGGCAGCAGTGGCGTCATGAGCGAGCACTTTCAGGGCTGCGCCTTTACCTTTTCGGAGGCGGACACGCACGAGTCGCCTACCCACTCTGATGCACTGACACCTCCTGGCCACCTCGCAGCGGAGAGACGGACACACGGGGTTTGGGATACAATGGGGGGGGGGGGTTGGTGGATCACGTGGAGGTTGGCAAAGCGTGCGGGAATGTCGTGCCCCCTCCCCCCCACCCCTCTCCGATGGGGATCAGAGGTCACGAACACTCAAAGAGGGAGCATCCGGCTCGCACGAGAATCTCACGTTCACAGGCCCCTGTAGAGCCCACCGGTGGAAATTCCACATTCCCATGGCGGAGGCGAGTCGTGTATCCACAGGTCAAGCGTTGTTGGTCTTCACCACAAAGTTGTATTCATTGTATCGACCTCGGAGGGATGGGATGATGGGTTGAGTCAACACCCCCCCCCCCCCCCACATTAACCTGAACTTGAACTCGCGACCTCCCGATTGCTGTCAGCACACGAGGGGGAGAAGAGAGATGGGGGGGGGGGGCTTGCGGTGTTCGTTTCCACGGTGACAGAAGCGGGGGGGGGGGGGGAGGTGGAGCGAGAGAACGAAAGGATGAGAGGACACGTGCGGAGTCAAGACGTCCGTGAAGACGTCGTCAAGACGTCATCAAAACGTCATCAAGACGTCATCAAGACGTCATCCAAACTTCCGAGTAAGTTGAGGCGGGGGCTTGGGCAGAAGTCGTCTCGGCCATGGTCGAGAGTAACGACGGAGCGGCAGCCAGAATGGAACGTCGGTCTCTAGCCCGCCTGTGTGCCGGGCGTATTTCGCACCGTGCGTAGCCAACGCGTCCACGTTGTTCGCGCTGATTGTGTGCAACCCAGCTGACGGACAGCTCGAGATGACCAGGATAAAGAGTCTCGTTCGAAAACAAGTGCCCTGGGTGTCGCCGCCGCGGAGATGGAGCGATGGAATCAGCTCGCGTGCCGTGCGCTGGATCGATTGTTGCGTCGCAGGGCAGCGGGGAGGTGGAGTGAGTTTGGGCAGGCCTTCATCTAGCGGTGGATTGATCATGGGTGAGATTAATTGTAGTCGATAGCTTGCCGCCCGCCCCCACTCCCACCCACTCCCCTCCCACCCCCCTCTCCACCCACGGGCTCTCTTGTTTCCCACGGTATTGGTACCAGGGCTACATTCTTAGCAACAATCGGCGCTAAAACCCCGCTGCACAGAGGATTTAGTTTGGTACCGGGCCCATCGACTCGGCGCCTGGGGAAAAGGGAGGCGGGGGGGGGGTTTGGGTGAAGGAGCGGGGTGGAGTGGAGGGGGGTGGGGGATGGGGAGGTGATGAAGCCACCCATCCCCCTTCCTCCTCCTCCTTCTCCTTCACGTTGAGCTTCTCTCGCGATGAGCGACTCGCATCTGCAAACACATTTGAAATGGGCACCCCAAGTGGCAGCTGTCCCTGTGCGCGAGTCTGCCGTCAGCAGGAGCTTGGGGGGGGGGGGGGCGGGGGGGGGGGGGTTACCGGCACACGTGGCCTCCCGCTCCCTCTCTCTCTCTCTGTCTTAGATGATCGTCAGCGGGTCTTTAACGTCGATTGCGAGCCGAGCGGCAACAGAGCATTAGGCGCGGGGTATTTGCTCATCAACCCCACCGCGTCTGTCCACCCATCGGCAGATCGCACGGCGGTGGTGGTGGTGGCGGTGGTGGTGGGGTGAAGTGTGGGTACCTCCCTGTCACTTCCCACACGCCTCGCCAACGTCGGAAGAGTTGGCGAGGCACTCTCTGGAATCACCCGGCTGGACTCCTCTTCGGTGGAGTGGGCGCGCTCCTTCAGGGCCGCACAGTTACCCACGTGTGTTTGGTTGTTGCATTCACGTCGCCGCATTGGCCAGGGCGTCCGCTGGGTTCGAACCGCGAAACTCTGCAACAAGCTGGAACATTCCGTGCCGCCGGTTCGGCTACGTTCACCCGCACGCGGCGTCTCTGCGTGCGTCGGGGAGCGGTGGCGCAGTGGTTGTCGCGCTGCGCTACGAATCCCGGAGGGTCCGAGTCCCGCTCACGGTGACGAATATCTGAACTGGCTCTGCACACCCCCCCTCCCTCTCTCCTCCCCTCCTCCCTCTCTCCTCCCCTCCTCCCTCTCTCCTCCCCTCCCTTAGGTCGACTCAGCCTTAAATGAGTAACCTGGTGCGACGTGTGAACATTAGCACAGGGGAGACAAAGGCGGCCGCGCCTGATGCTGGCCCGGTCCGGCTTTCATTAGCTGCTCGCTAACACGAGCAGCACTTGCGCCCAAAGCAGCCTTCTTGAAGGCGATACGAGGGATGGGGTGGGCGTGCGAGTTGGCGTCTGTGCGTCGCTGCGCTATTGTGGGCACGCGCGCGAGTTAATTGAGTGCCAATTAAAGGCGGAGAAGAGCGCCTCTTCCACGCGCGCGCGCGTTAATTAACGCGCGCTGATGGAGGTAATTGGCGCTCACGTGAAGGCGTGTGGATGCATCACCGTCACCACCACCGCCACCACCACCACCCTCCCCCGCTGGTTTTGCCGTGGCTGTAAGCAGCGCGTCCTCCACGGGTAACGAACGCAGACGAAGCGGCGAGGAGTTTGTTCAACTTTGTGCGCAGGGGAGCTGAAGAACATTTAGCCCAGTCGTGGGGGCCGGTTACCGGTGGTGCCCTCCCCCCCCCCCCCCCCCCCCGGTGCTCAAACTCCGCGGGGTTGACGCCTTCCCTGCCGGCCGCGTGAAGTCGTCAACTCGGGGCTGGCCCGCCATCACCCGGCACGGCAAGCGAAACCGATGGAGTGGGGGGTGGGAACGACGAGTCGACGACTCCTCAACCCTTCCGTGTTCATCCCCGCGGAGGACCGCGCTGTTTGTGTCGCAAAGTCGTCGATCCACTGCTGGATGGTGAAGGGCCTCCGAAAGCCGTTAGCCAACCTCTCACGCCCCCCACCCCCACCCCCCCCCGCCCCCCCACCCCCCCGCCCCCCCCGCCCCCCCCCGCCCCCCCCGCCCCCCCACTCCCCCCGCCCCCCCGCCCCCACCCTACTCCGTCGTCTGCCACGCCGCACCCTGCCCGAATCCTCGCTCACTTTTCCGCGAGAGTTCCCACGCGTTCCCCTCTCTCCCTCCCTGCCCCTCTCTCCCTCCCTGTCCCTCTCTCCCTCCCTCCCTGTCCCTCTCTCCCTCTCGTCCCTCCGTGCGCGGGTCTCGCGGCGCCGCGATCGCGAGAAAAGCGCGGGCACAGTTGGGCGCTCCGTCGTATATAAAACACCAATTAGCTGACCCGTCTGATTGTAAATGGCTCTTAATGCGACCGCGTTAATTTGCACCACTTTGCGCTAAAATGTGGATAATGGGGTCCCAGTGGGGGCACGGTGGTGGTGGGGGGGTGATAAATGCGTCCCAGCCCCCCCTCCTCCTTCCCTTCCACCCCCCCCCCCATCTTCACCCTCCTCCCGGACCCCGCGATCGTAAATTCCCCGCGCCGCACAGAGCCGGGGTGGAATCCACGTGGGGTCGCCTCCTTCCCCCGCTACCGCCTCGGCATCGCGCGCGGCACTCGGGTACGATTATTGGCGATTTGTTCATTCATCGATCCATCATCATCATTACACGATGATGATGGGTCGATTGATGAATTGACAACCAAAATTCCCCCCCACCCCCGAAGGATCGTCTCCAACCCAGTGTCGTCTCGGTCACGAGTCACGTGGCTGAGTGGCGTCGGCTGCGTCTCTTCTCCAGTCACGTCCACTGACCTCGTACCTCGCTCCACCTCATCGGTTTCTCCCTCTACTCCTCCTCTGTCCTGCACCGGTGGCATCTCCACACAGCCCTTCACGTAGCTGGGTCTCTGTTTGGGGTTATTTATCTCCGTGTGAGTCTACGGGTCTCTGTGTGAGTCTTTAGGTCTCTGTGTGAGTCTGTAGGCCTCTGTTTGAGTCTGTGGATCTCTGTTTGAGTCTGTGGGTCTCTGTTTGAGTCTGTGGGTTTACGGGTCTCTGTGTGAGTCTTTAGGTCTCTGTGTGAGTCTTTAGGTCTCTGTGTGAGTCTTTAGGTCTCTGTGTGAGTCTGTAGACCTCTGTTTGAGTCTGTAGGCCTCTTTCAGTCTGTGGGTCTCTGTTTGAGTCTGTGGATCTCTGTGTGGTTCTGTGGGTCTCTGTGTGGGTCTATGGGTCTCTGTGTGGGTCTGTGAGTCTCTGTGAGTCTATGGGTCTCTGTGTGAGTCTGTATGCCTCTGTTTGAGTCTGTCTCTGTTTGAACCTGTGGGTCTCTGTGTGGGTCTATGGGTCTCTGTGTGGGTCTGTGGGTCTCCGTGGGGTCTATTAAACCGATGCACCTTCTGAACTAATTGCTTTTCAGCAGCATTTGCTTCCATCAGAAGCTATGATCTGTCTACTGCTGGATGAATTTACCCCCCGGAGAAAAAAATCCGTAACTCTCCCTACGGCAGTGGTGCTTAGCCTCAATGGGCGGTCAATTAATGACGCCACGCACCTAGAGGGGGTGGTCAGACATTTGTGACGATGTGTGACGAAAGGGGGGGGGGGGTGAGAAGTGTGACGTCACATCAAAATGCGCAACATTAAATAAATATAGACAACACGTTCTACTTAATTAAATAGACTTTTTAATAAATGTTTTCTCCTACAACATAAGAGTGCAGCGCCACATTAAATACGCACTACAATGACAATAGTTTAAAGCGATTTGAAGCATGTTTTATATATTTTTTGGGGGGGGGGTGGGGGCAGAGCTTTGTGACGTCATATTTGAGGGGGGGGGTCTAACTTTTTGTGACGTCGTGTGACGAAGGGTGGTGGGGGGGATAAAAAATCGTCCAAAATAGCGTGACGTCATTTATGGACGGCCCCTTAACTGCAGCTTTGCATCCCGCTGGTTCTGATTCGTAAAAAAGTACAAAGTTAATACATACACAAGGTTTGATGAAACTAAATGAGTTGTAACTTAAGTGCACGTTTGTCATTTGCGTGTTTCGATGATTTACCTTCGAAAAAAATCTGCCCATGTCTCGCCACCCCCAGAAAGGGCATCTCGCACACCCAGGGTGTACTGTATAGTGAAGTGTATAGTGTAGTGTATAGTAGTGTATAGTGTAGTGTATAGTAGTGTATAGTGTAGTGTATAGCAGTGTATAGCAGTGTATAGTGTACTGTATAGTGAAGTGTATAGTAGTGTATAGTGTATAGTGTAGTCTATAGTGTAGTCTATAGTTGTGTATAGTGTAGTCTATAGTGTAGTCTATAGTGTAGTGTGTAGTGTATAGTGTAGTCTATAGTGTAGTGTGTAGTGTATAGTGTAGTCTATAGTAGTGTATAGTGTAGTGTATAGTGTAGTCTATAGTAGTGTATAGTGTTGGGTATAGTGTAGTGTATAGTGTGGTCTATAGTAGTATATAGTGTAGTCTATAGTAGTGTATAGTGTAGTGTATCGTGTAGTGTATAGTAGTGTATAGTGTAGTCTATAGTAGTGTATAGTGTAGTCTATAGTCGTGTATAGTGTAGTCTATAGTTTAGTATATAGTGTAGTGTATAGTAGTGTATAGTGTATATAGTGTAGTGTATAGTGCAGTGTATAGTGCTGTATAGTGTAGTGTATAATGTAGTGTAAAATAAAATTCTCACGACGTTTCGGCCGCAACGCAAGCAGCCGCTGTGGCCGAAACGTCGTGAGAATTTAATTTTATCGCGTTTCATTTTGTGTCATTTTATTATTTCCCTTCTACGTGACTTTACCGAAAGAACCAACGAATTAGGACCACACTGCTTTACGGCGTCGAGATGGAGAAACGTAAGGACGCACCTCCACGTGCAAGAGACCAGAATCGAATCCCGGCCCCCTTCACGCTGAAGGCACGCGTCCCATCACTGCGCTACCATCGCCACCGCCCACCCAACTACCCCACCCGGCCGTAATTAACCACTTAGAGCCAAGGCGGCCTGCGAACGATGATGCCATCACGTGAGTAATTGCTGTGAATAGTTAACGGCGGAGGCAGGCGGCTCCTGCCCGATGACTGATGGCCCCCGCGAATCGAGATCATGCACAATTCATGTGCGCATTATGCGCGTGTATGTACATGTGGGTGTGTGTGTGTTGGGGGGGGGGGGGAGGAGCGGTGGTGTAGCGGTTAGCGCGCTACGCTACGAACCCGGCGTCCCGGGTTTCGATTCCCGCTCACGGCCAACACCACCAGTGACGATTATCTGCAACGGTCCTGGGCCTCCCCCAGGTCGACTCAGCCTCAAATGAGTACCTGGTGCGGTGTGTAAAAACATCGCCACTAGGGAGGCAAAGGCGGTCGGGCGTGGTGCTGGCCACCCACCCCCCTCGTGTGCCGTGCCGGCCTTTATAGGTGCTACTCGCTAACAGCACTTGCCCCTACAGTCTGTTAAGGCTATACGTATGAGGAGCGGTGGTGCGGTGGTTAGCCACTCCGCTACAAAACGACGTCCGAGTTTCATTATTATTTAAACATGGCCGGTAACTCCCCGTTGATCGACACGGCCTTAAATTAGTGAATGAGTTACGAGAGGGGGCGCGGTAAGAGAGTTACGTGGAGGGGAGTAGAGTGAGATGAGAGGGGAGAGGCAGGATAATGCGTGGAGGGGAGTGGAGTGAGATGAGAGGGGAGAGGTAGGAGAGTGAGTGGAGGGGAGTGGAGTGAGATGAGAGATGAGAGGTAGGAGAGTGAGTGGAGGGGAGTAGAGTGAGATGAGAGGGGAGAGGTAGGAGAGTGCATGGAGGGGAGTGAGATGAGAGGGGAGAGGTAGGAGAGTGCGTGGAGGGGAGTGAGATGAGAGGGGAGAGGCAGGAGAGTTACGTGGTGGGGAGTGGAGTGAGATGAGAGGGGAGAGGTAGGAGAGTGAGTGGAGGGGAGTGAGATGAGAGGGGAGAGGCAGGAGAGTGAGTGGAAGGGAGTGGAGTGAGATAAGAGGGGAGAGGCAGCTGAGTGAGTGGAGGGGAGAGGAGTGAGATAAGAGGCGAGAGGGAGGAGAGTGCGCGGAGTATCTTGAAGACGCCGAGAGCGATCTCGGCGTTGATTCGGCATTGCACCGCCAGCCGGTGGAAGGGGGGAGTGGATGACTGTGGAGCGATTCTGCCTCGTTTCACGGCTGCGCTTGATGAGTTCGTTGGCATTTGGGATTGTCATCCCATCGGGTGCCGTGCGGAACCTTAATAGGTGCGCGCTAACAGCGCCTGTCGCGATTTTAAAGAGAGAGGCGGCGGTCCCTACACGCGTTAGTGTCGAGGTTGCTGTGAGCGTTGGGTAGGGCCGGGTCCGGTGCACAGGGAAGCAAGTGGCAAGCACCACGCCCGGCCTTCTGTTTAGACACGACAGCGGGTACTTTGGTTAACACGCAGGAGGCTTTCGCGAGCAATTTCATCCGTAATAGTTATGGATGATATTGCTTGGAAGGGAAGAGGGAGGAGGGGGGGGGGGTTACATGGCGTAAATGTATAAATGTGTCGTTAAACCCGCCACCACCCGACACAGCCAATTAAGTAAAGGTTCGTCACGTAAACAGAACGTGGCCAAATTCGTTCCTAGTACAGCACGAACCGGTTGTGTGTCGGAGAGCAAATCCACAACATTTATAATCTGAGTGTACGACGTTTCGCCAGTAATTACAACCAGCTTCATCAGGCGGACAGCCAGATTTGTGGGAGAACTCTTCTTGTTTCGTTTCTTAAACGGGGGGGGGGGGGTAGACACAACGGCGTCACTCGCGAGCACCTCTTGAGCTATGCCGCAGCTTATCGTTTAAGGGCTGAGTCTACCTAGGGGGAGGCCCCACGGTGAACGAGAATCGAACTGGTCTCGTCCCCGGCTGAGCGCGCTGCGCCCGCCTGTTCATCACGGGAGCCGATCTCAGCCGGCCACATTGGCCCTCGATCGATGTTGTTTTGATAATGGAATAGAAACGCAATCGGCGCTGTCTTGCATTACAGTGCTGGGGGTTGGGGGGGGGGGCTGGTGGTGGTGGGGGGGGCGTGCAGTAGAGACAGAGAGAGTGTAGGGGGGGGGGGCAGACGCTACACCCCTGCGCTAGGAGCGGGCAGCTTCGCTCTGTTCTCTCTCGGTCCGCGTTCTTCCCGAGGCACCGAGTAAAGGGTAGGAGGGGGGGTCTCAGGGGTTCTCAGCCCCCTCCCCCCCGCCACCCCCATCACCCGTCTCCCAACTCACCCCCCCCCTTCACCCATCACTTACGCACAATAACAAAAGACGCACAAAGCGATCCCACACATGCATAGTGGACACACACTTACTTTGGGCCATTGCCTGAAACGTCGCGTATTATGGTGTGTGTGTGTGCTTGTGTATCACTGCCAGCGTATAATCACATACATACACACACACGCGTGCTTTATATATAAGGTATTTACTTAAGGCTGAGTCTACCTAGGAGAGACCCAGGACCGGTTATGATATTCGTCACTCGTGTAGGCCCGTAAGCAGGAATCGAACTCGGGTCGCCAGGTTCGTACACAACACACACACAGACAAAGACAAAAATCCCCCGTATAGCCTTAACAAACTGTAGGGACAAGTGCTGATAGCGAGCACCTATGAAGGCCGGAACAGTACACGAGGGGGTGGGTGGCCAGCACCACACCTGACCGCCTTTGTCTCCCCAGTGGCGCTATTTACTACACACCGCACCAGGTACTCATTTGAGGCTGAGTCAACCTAGCAGAAGCCCAGGACCGCTTCAGACAATCGTCACCGCTGTTGGCCGTGAGCGGGAATCGAACTCGGGTCGCCAGATTCGTAGCGCAGCGTAGCGCTAACCGCTACACCGCCGCTCCCCCAAGTACTCAACACACAACAACAACCGCAATTCGCCACTAAGTGGCGGTGACGTCACCACGACGCTTGTGCCAGGCCATGTGCACCCTGAGGCCACGTGAAGTGTCGAACGCCCGCGGGCAGGAGGTCACGCGGCAGACCCAGGTGCCACGGGTCGACTGACTGAGATGACTGGCTGATGCACCACCTGTGCCCTCTACTGTGCCAACCTGCTGTGCTTTAGCCACCCGGTGCTCCGCTCGTTGTTGTGAGCGTCGCTCCTCCGCCCTCCGTTGTTGTTGGAGGGCGACTGCCTCCAACTGCCCAGTAGCGTCCTTCACGAGCCTCCTCCACAGAGGCCGATCTTGACACCGCTGGTACCAGTCATCGGCAAGTCCACTCAGCTCCACGTCCTCCTGTACCACATCACTCCATCTCTTCTCTAGCCCGTGCCGTGCCCGTTTAGCCCCCTCGATCCGGCCGAACAAATGCTGTTTCGGCATGCGGTGGCTGGGCATGCGGGCTACATGACCCAGCCTGGTTAAACCCAGGATGGATCGTAAGCAGGCCAGAATAAATGTTTCTAACCAGCGAAGATGTTCAATTAAGGGGGTCCACGTTTCGCAAGCGTAGAGAAGGGAGGGAATGACCGTGGCCGAGAAGACCTGAAGCTTAGTGCGGAGCGACAGACCAGGTAGCTTCCACACAGCGTTACGCAACCGATGAAAAGATATTGCCGTTCACCCACACCCATTCACTCACCCACCCCTCACCCCCACACGCGCGCTCACCCACACCCATTCACGCACACACAAAGACACACTGACCCACCCGCGGGATATATTTAGCGCCGCCGAGAGCGCGATTTGTCAAAGCGCGCCTCGCTTCTCATCAACGCGATGACCGCGCAGCTCCGCTGTGCATCCACACGCCGTTCCGTTGTTTTGCGGGGAGGGAGGGGGGGTGTTCAAGCCGCCTGTAAACCCCACACCACCACAACCACCACCACTACCACCACCACAACCGCGGAGCCTCCGCAACCCCTCAGCGATCGGGGACGCACGCCTCGTCGCGAAACTTCGATGTGCCGCGTCCATCGCTTTGTCCACCCGCACGGCCCGACAGCCGCACACGAAAACAAGCAATTGCGCAAAACAGCGAGCACGTGGCAGGCATTGCTGCGGCAACGCGGGTCGCAGGCTGGCCTCGCCGTGCCGGCGTCGTCACGCCGATGCCTTTGGCCCACATGTGCGCGAAACGCCGCCAGCAGAGTGGTCGATTGGAGCCGCACGGCGCACGCACGCACGCCTCAGCCCCAGTGTGCGGAGGCTATTCATGCACCTGTTTGTGAAGCACAGCAGGGCGCCATGTGGACGGCGAGGGGTGATGGGGTGGGGAGAATGAACGCCACGCGTCTGATCGGAATGCTGAGAGAGGAGCTAGCGCACCGATGATTAACATCGCATCGTCAAAACATCATCATGATCAGCAGCAGCAGCAGCGTGCGCGTGGGGAATAGAAGGGACAGCGTTGCCGGCCAGACGCCACTGCCTCCTTATGTCTTTGTCTCTCCACATAAACAATGCAAGCATTTTATTATTATCCACACGGCCTTCCGTCTGGGAGAGCGCATAATTCCAGCAACATTGTTTTTACACAAGCGCAACTCTGGACGGGTTTCGACATTCGGTGTCTCATCAGCAGCGCCAGGCTTGCTTGAGCCAATGGTGCTGCCGGACAGCCCCTGGACCGTGTGTGCGGGTCTAGGGCTGGCTTCGACATTCAGTGTCTCATCAGCAGCGCCAGGCTTGCTTGAGCCAATGGTGCTGCCGGACTGCCCTCCGACCCTGTGTGCGGGTCTAGGCCTGGCTTCGACATTCAGTGTCTCATCAGCAGCGTCAGGCTTGCTTGAGCCAATGGTGCTGCCGGACTGCCCTCCGACCCTGTGTGCGGGTCTAGGCCTGGCTTCGACATTCAGTGTCTCATCAGCAGCGTCAGGCTTGCTTGAGCCAATGGTGCTGCCGGACAGCCCCTGGGCCGTGTGTGTGCGGGGCGAGGGGATGAATGTGGGCCACCCCAGCTGCGAGCTTGCGGTCATCTCTCTCGCTAACGAGACGCAATCTGTCGCGCGCGATATTTCTTAAGCTCAGCTACCCGGCGTGGTTGACCACCAGGTAGAAGCTCTCCGCCTGGGGATTTCAGGGCAATTACATCAAATCGTTACGACGCTTTAGTAAAAAAATTACGATGATGATGATAATAATACTGGTAACTGTATATTAATTTATGATTATATTTTAAATCCGGGCACTGGTGGCTCGACGCGCGAGCGAGCAGTCGGAGGTTTTTGGCGAGAGGTCCAATCCTGGATTTCTCGGGAGGGGTTGTTGACGTAGCACATCATCATCATCATCACTCCTCCTTCAGGTGATCGATGAAAGGGGCACCACGATCAACAGTGGTGGGTCGTATGGACGGCCTCGCCCCCTTGCCACGGGAACGTGGAATTCTCCCCGCTGACTCAGGGGCTGTAAACACCGCACGAGATGAGCACACAGCCTCGGTGCTTATCGCACATTCTATTGGATCGGCCACTAACCCTTCCTCCCCCCCCCCCGTCCAGCAGCATCCACACAACGCCACCCTCCCCCTACTCCCCCCTCCCTTGCCCCCTCCCCCCTCTCTTAAATCACCTCTTACCACGATATCTCTCCCACTTCAGCTAAAAAAAAACATGTTCTTGCTCTAGTTCTCACACCTGATGATGATTGCTTGTGCTGCAATCGAAACGACGTGATTACATTAATTTTTATGAATATTTACAAATATTTTAGATTTCATACCTACGTGACTTTGCCAGCGAGGCGTCCATGAGATGGAAGGATCACGCGGTGGGTTCTTCCGGTGGACTTGCCGTACTTCGGGGGGAAGGGTGGGGGGGTGGAGGGAGGTCACCTGTCGTCGGAGAGACCGTTCATGTTGACTAAAGTTAGTCGTGGCGAGCGTTGGTCTCGCAATCGCAAAGGTGGTCAACTTTTATTTTTTTGCCCACGGTTCATAGCCCCAAATAACATCACGGCTCTCGTGGCCACCACCCTCCATTGTCAGCCGCATTATTCTGCGGGATTTGGTGACTCTTCATCCCCCGCTGACACCCACCCCACCCATTGCCGGATTATCGTAGTAGTAAAAGTAGTAGTAGCTACTACATATGTAGTAGTAGCTACTACATATGCAGGGCCCATAGCTACTACATATGTAGTAGTAGCTACTACATATGTAGTAGCAGCTACGGGCCCTGCACATTCAAGGGCCCCGCGCTAAATGCTTTCAGGCTATCAATTCCGGTTCGGTGATTCTGCACTGGCTCTATTACTGTAGTACTATACCGCATTCAACTTTTATGAACGACCGGGTGTTTCAGGTTAGCGTATTTGTCTTGTCGTATTATCTGGCTGTATAGCAAATGAAAACAGTGCAATTACTTTACTACGCCAGTCACAAATCTGTCTTTTAATATTTACGTTTTTTTGCGTGTGCTAAATTCAGGGATCCCTTTATAACATCACATGCTACAGGCACCGCACTTCGCTTGATCCGACACTGGCCCCCCAGCAACTGCGCGCAATCGCGCGCGGCTCCGCAAGCCGCGCAGAGTCGAATCTGACGACGCGGGCGGATGAGTGAACAGCTCCCGCGGGAATCCGACACACGGGGGCGAGTAAATATTTAGCTTGGCGATAATTCCACGGCTGGACCCACCCTTCACAGCCCAGTGCACAAATATAACGAGGGGGTCGAGCGGCGGCGGGGAGGGGGGGGAGGTAGGGAGCCCCTCCGCTCCCCGGTCTGCAAGGGGATGAGCGTCCAGTGGTGTCGCAGCAGGAGGAGGAGGATTTAGGCCAAGTTTATTTTAACTTTTAATTCGTCGTTCCGGCGTTCCGGCGTTCCGCCCCCGCGCATCGCCCAGAAGCGGCCGGGGGAGCGTTAAGCCTCGCTGGGGCTGCGCGGCGTGGGTGAGAGACAAGGAGAGAGAGAGACAGGGGGAGAGAGAGAGACAGGGAGAGAGAGAGAGACAGGGAGAGAGAGAGAGACAGGGAGAGAGAGAGACAGGGAGAGAGAGAGAGAGACAGGGAGAGAGAGAGACAGGGAGAGATAGAGACAGGGAGAGAGAGACAGGGGGAGAGAGAGAGAGAGACAGGGAGAGATAGAGACAGGGAGAGAGAGACAGGGGGAGAGAGAGAGACAGGGGGAGAGAGAGACAGGGAGAGAGAGGGATAGGGAGAGATAGACAGGGAAAGAGAGACGGGGAGAGAGAGAGAGAAACAGGGAGAGAGAGAGAGACAGGGAGAGAGAGACAGGGAGAGAGAGAGACAGGGGAGAGATAGACAGGGAAAGAGAGACGGGGAGAGAGAAAAAAACAGGGAGAGAGAGAGAGACAGGGAGAGAGAGAAAAAAAAGAAAAAATATATTGTTGGGTCTTTCATTTAAAAAGGGGGGGGGGGGTTACATAAAGCGAAGCATAAAAAAAACGAAATGATGAACGGAGCAAAGTGCCGACTACATCGAGCATCTTCTTGTTTGCTCTGATCGTAAAAAAAGACAGGGAGAGAGAGAGACAGGGAGAGAGAGACAGGGAGAGAGAGAGACAGGGAAAGAGAGACAGAGGAGAGAGAGACAGGGAAAGAGAGACAGAGGAGAGAGAGACAGGGAGAAAAAGACAGGGAGAGAGACAGGGAGAGAGAGAGACAGGGAGAGAGAGACAGGGAGAGAGAGAGAGACAGGGAAAGAGAGACAGAGGAGAGAGAGACAGGGAGAAAAAGACAGGGAGATGAGCTACCCGTCGGAGGCCGTAGGACTGCGAGGAGGACTAGGTGCAGATGCAGCACTTGTCGTAGTAAAATAAACAATATGTACACAGAAAACAGGGGGAACATAAACGTAGAGTAGGGAGAGAGGGGGTAGAGAGAGAGGGGGGGTAGAGAGAGAGGGCAGGGGGGGTAGAGAGAGAGGGAAGGGGTAAGAAGGAGGAGAGCAGAGCTTGAAATATTTCATAAAATAATTCATTTAAATAGTGAGAGACAGGGAAAAAGAGACAGGGAGAGAGAGCGAGAGAGAGAAAAGGAGATGGGAAATTCATGGGGGGGAGGATGGTTGGGAAGAGAGAAGCAGTCAAGATCGGCATAGCGAGAGTGAGAATGAGATGGAGGAGGGAGAGAGCGGGAGAGGTTTGCACACGCGAGAGAGAAATTGAGACGGGGGTAGACGCGGGGAGAGAGAAAGACCGAGGGAGGGAAATAGGCGAGAGTGAGCGAGAAAGAGAGGGACAATGAGCGACAGACAGGGAGAGAAAGAGAGAGAGAGAGGCGGAAACGCGAAGAGCAAACAAAGACGTGAGAGGCGAGGTCGCGTGGCGGAGGTCAGGGGTGGGGGGGTGATGGACAGGGCCAGGGAGGGAGAGAGGACGGCTCTGCCTCCATGCCTCTGTCTGTCTGGCCAGAGGGGTCAGGGACAGACCTCGTCTGGGTGTCTGGCGTGGTTAGGGGTTGGCACGGGGTTGCTGTCTGGGTGTCTGGCGTGGTTAGGGGTTGGCACGGGGTTACTGTCTGGGTGTCTGGCGTGGTTAGGGGTTGGCACGGGGTTGCTGTCTGGGTGTCTGGCGTGGTTAGGGGTTGGCACGGGGTTGCTGTCTGGGTGTCTGGTGTGGTTAGAGGTTGGCACGGGGTTGCTGTCTGGGTGTCTGGCGTGGTTAGGGGTTGGCACGGGGTTGCTGTCTGGGTGTCTGGCGTGGTTAGAGGTTGGCACGGGGTTGCTGTCTGGTGTCTGGCGTGGTTAGGGGTTGGCACGGGGTTGCTGTCTGGGTGTCTGGCGTGGTTAGAGGTTGGCACGGGGTTGCTGTCTGGGTGTCTGGCGTGGTTAGAGGTTGGCACGGGGTGCTGTCTGGTTGTCTGGCGTGGTTAGGGGTTGGCACGGGGTTACTGTCTGGGTGTCTGGCGTGGTTAGGGGTTGGCACGGGGTGCTGTCTGGGTGTCTGGCATGGTTAGGGGTTGGCACGGGGTTACTGTCTGGGTGTCTGGCGTGGTTAGGGGTAGGGACGGGGTTACTGTCTGGGTGTCTGGCGTGGTTAGGGGTTGTCACGGAGTACTGTCTGGGTGTCTGGCGTGGTTAGGGGTTGGCACGGGGTTACTGTCTGGGTCTCTGGCGTGATTAGGGGTTGGCACGGGGTTACTGTCTGGGTGTCTGGCGTGGTTAGGGGTTGGCACGGGGTTTCTGTCTGGGTGTCTGGCGTGGTTGGGGGTTGGCACGGGGTTACTGTCTAGGTGTCTGGCGTGGTTAGGGGTAGGGACGGGGTACTGTCACCCCATCTCACACCATCTCCCTTATCCCCCCATCTCACCCCATCTCACCCCATCTCCTTTATCCACCCCCATCTCACCCCATCTCACCCCATCTCCCTTATCCCCCCATCTCCCTTATCCCCCCATCTCCCTTATCCCCCCATCTCACCCCATATCCCTTATCCCCCTGTCCTGCTTCCAGCTCCACGTTGCTTAGAGGCAACCAGCTGCTGCTGCTGCTCCTAATTGGGGATCCCTCGTACGGCGGGAGAGGATTTCTCTTCAAACGATGTCCTCGTCTGAGTGACAGTGTGAGAGAGAACGTGGGCTAGACGCAGCCACTCATCAACATCATCATCATCATCCCACCAGGGTCGCTAAAATAAATACCGCATTGTACGACCATCATGAGTATCCACATCCTGCTTAACAGTAAGCTCTCGATACTGCTTTGCACGCGCAGGTTAAAGCACGTCATTGAAATTGTTCTGGAGGACAAAGATTCCCCCGCGTAGCCCATGCAGACTGTTGGGGCAAGTGCTAATAGCGAGCACCTGTGGTGTGGCCAGCACCACGTGAGTTCAATGTCGTCTCCCCAAGCCCTCGTGGTGTTTACACGGCGAACCGGTAACCTAAATTGAGGCCGAGTAGACTCGGAGGAGGCCCAGCACCGGCCGGTCGGTTTTGAGATCTGCACTGAAATTACCCCGTGAGTGGAAACTCGAACTCGGGTCGCCGGGTTCGTGGCCCCGAGTCACTGCGCCACCGCTCCCTGCCACCACCACCACCACCCCCCCTCCCACATGATACAGACACACGCGCGCGCGCGCGAGTGTATCAAGACACTGACAATGATGCGTGGCAAGGAGAAGCATTCGGGATGGCGTGCAGCAGCCGTCTGCTGTCTCCTCCGAGTTGCGGGGCGCTCGTGCGTAACGGCCCCCCCCCACCACCACCACCACCCCAGCCCAAGGACCCCCCTCCGCCACCCTCTCACGCTGCTATAATTACACTTGAGACGTTATATTTACTCCTCACAGCTCCTCCAGCTCGCGACATCAGCCACCCCTACCCCACCTCCTCCTCCTCCGCCCCCGCCCTCGCTGCCCACCCCACCCCCCACAGTCAGCCACAACCCTCGCACATCCCCTGCGTAACCTCGCGCGCATCGGTGCAGAAATCACGCGCGCGCGTGCACGCGCGTGCACGCACGGGGAGCGGTGGCGCAGCGGTGAGCGCCGCTGCGAGGCGGATCCGGCGCCCCGGGTTCGATTGCCGCTCACGGCCACGGGCACCGGTTGAGCGTCGTCTGAATCCCCCCCCCCCCGTGCCGTGCCTCCCCTAGGTCGACTCGGCCTCGAATAAGTCGCCGTGTAAATACTCGCCGCTCGGGACACAAAGGCGGCCGCGCGTGATAGGGGGCTCGCTGACAGCACGTGTGTGTGTGTGTATATAGTACACGCACACAATACACCACGTGTGTGTGCGTGTGTATATAGTACACGCACACAATACACCACGTGTGTGTGCGTGTGTATATAGTACACGCACACAATACACCACGTGTGTTTGCGTGTGTATATAGTACACGCACACAATACACCACGTGTGTGTGCGTATATAGTACACGCAAAACAATACATCACGTGTGTCTGCGCGTGTATATAGTACACGCACACAAAGATTCCGCCGTGTAGTCTGCGCACGTTGTTGGGGGTCAAGTGCTATTAGCGAGCGAGGGGGTGGCGTTTGCTGACAATCACGCAGTCCTGACCGTCTTTGTCTCCCTAGGGGAGGCCGAGAACCATCAGCTCGGGTCGTAGCGCAGTGTGCACAAAGACAAAGATCCTCCCTGTAGCCTTTCCAGACTGTTGGGGCACGTGCTGTTAGCGAGCACCTATGGGGGTGGATGGGTAACCAACACCACTCCCGGCCGCCTTTGTCTCCCCAGCGGCGATATTTACACATCGCACCGTGTACTCATTTGAGGCTGAGTCGACCTTTGGGAGGCCCAGGGCCGGTTTCAGATAATCGTTATCGGTGTTAGCCGTGAGCGGGAATCGAACTCGGGTCGCCAGGTTCATAGCACAGCGCGCTAACCGCTACACTACCGCTCCCCATACACACATTTACACATACAAAGACAAAGGCACACACATACACACATATGTAGTGACATGGAATGAGTCACTGGAGTACGTAGCATGGGATTCTCGGAGAGAGGAGGATTATGGGTACAGCAGCCCGGTCTGCCAGTGAGACACGTGGGAAGAGTCTGGAACCTTCTGATGAGAGACAGAAAGGGGCGTGGCCAAAGGCAGAGCCTGGCGACGCCGGGGAGGATAAAAGGGAGGCTCCGACACTCAGTCGGGGCTGTCGTCTGGGAAAGGAACTCGTCGTCCTGCCGTCATCCTCGTCTTCACATCCTCGGCGTCGCTGGTCGGGGTAGTGTATGGACCGTGGGTAGATATCCCCTGTGACTATATGGAAAGAAATAAAGGATGTCCCTCCAACTTTTAGTGTGTCCAGCTTGATACACTACATTTGGTGTCAGGAGTGATAATGGAAAACAAAATATTTTTGGTAAGGGGAATGGATGTCGACGAAAGCGAAAAGAAAGGCTCCTACCGTCGGGTCTTTGGATGAAGAGGGCGACGGCGAGGGAGATTCCCGGACAGCCCCGGCAGCCCGGACCCTGTTGATGGGTCCCAAACGGGCGATTCCGGCGGGGCAGCGAGTGAAGAGTGGTGGCTCCGCGTTGCCGCTGACCGCGGAGGAACGGTGTGCGCTCTGGGCGCACATTACGGACCTGCTCTCCAAAGTGGCGGTACTGGTCGAGCAACTAATCGAGGAATAGGGAGAGACTGCGGTTGGGTGCGGCGTGTCACATTTGGCCGCCATTGTGTCAAGCGGAAGCAAGTCGGGACCCGCCGAATTCAAAACGCCGACGAAATGTCACTCGGTGGAAGCCTCTTCTCACGCAGCGGTTGCAATTCCTGAAAGAGTTTTCGGGTACGGGGGGTGACTAGGCGGCCTTTTAGCGGTGCTTTACCACTTCTTGTGAGCTGCCGGGGTGGTCCGACATGGAGGCACTGCGGGATTTTGCCGACCTCCTTGGGCGACGACGCCTTGGCGGCGTGTTACACCGTCCCTTCGATGGATAGGGCGACGCTGCAGCATGCGTGCGCCCAGATGGTGGCGGTCTGTGATCCCCCATCCAATGCCAGGCGGAGGTTCGGGTTGCGGTGTCGGGGGAGACCGAGACGCCCCTCACTTTCTGCAGCGCATTGATGTCTCTGGCACGGGCTGCGTACGCAAAGATGGAGCGAGAAGGAGCAGGCTCATTGGTGTTGTAAAAATTGTTGACATTAGCCCAAGGAATTAACGTTTGTCTACCGGCCACGGAGGAGGACGATCTCTCTTCACGTCAGGTGGCCCGGTGTATCCAGGCTCACTGCAACCTGCAACGGCGAAGCGGGGTGGCGGGTTGTGCAGGATTCTGGGGGGGATAGGGCGACCAGGGGGACCAAGAACCGTCACGTGCCTGCACTTCGTTGTCTTGGAATCCGCGCTGGAGGGTCGACTGCCTCCAACTGCCCAGTAGCAGCGTCCTTCACGAGCCTCCTCCACAGAGGCCGATCTTGACACCGCTGGTACCGGTCATCGGCAAGTCCACACAGCGCCGCATCCTCCTGTACCACGTCACACCATCTCTTCTCTAGCCCGTGCCACGCCCGTTTAGCCCCCTCGATCCGGCCAAACAAAAGCCATATAGGCATGCGGTGGCTGGGCATGCGGGCTACGTGACCCATCCAACGCAGCCTTGCTTGCCAAGGAGCTCACCGGTGGGACCTTGCCCAGATCTTTCAAGGATTTGTGAGCTCCTCACACAAACCAGCCTGGTTAAACCCAGGATGGATCGTAGGCAGGCCAGCCTAAATGTTTTCTAACCGGTGAAGATGTTCCATTAGAGGGATCCACGTTTCGCAAGCATAGAGAAGGGATGGAATGACTGTGGCCGAGAAGACCTGAAGCTTCGTGTGGATTAACAGACCAGATATCTTCCACACAGAATTACGCAACCAATGAAAAAATAATGCCGCTCGACTGATTTGGAGTGAGACCTCTGCTGTCAAACCGGAGCTGGTCATGAGCACACTGCCCAGCTGTGGGATACTCTTCACTCTCTCCACAACTGCCCTATCGCCTATTTGGTGTTGTGGGGGAGGAGTGTCCGATGGTACAAAATACCCAGGCAGCTGCTTAGTTTTGGTGTGGCTGATAGTAATGCCCCACCTTTAGCTGCAGGTTCAGCAGCAGCGCCTCCAACTCCTCCGAGTGAGCAGCAAATACCAGATCACCAGCATACATAACATGGTTGAGCAATAGGAAACCATCCCTTGTCCGCACCCGGGCATCGATCAGCCTCACATTGTATCTGTGCAAGATGGAAATTCCTCCGGTATAGCTATTGAAGGCTTCACGAGCTACGTGGTCAAAATAGATGTTAGATAATGTGGAAGCCAGATGACATCCCCATCACATTCTCTGACGTGGGATGCTGTAGACAATGAGAGTGGGCCTGCCGCTTTTTCTCAGCCAGCCTGAACACCTCCTCTGTCAGCCAGGGTCTCTGGGGAGGTCTGGACCGTGTACCCAAAGTAGCCATTGCAGCTGCATGAGCCACAGTCCTAAAGCTCGCCCATTTCCCCTCGACATCTGGAGGAGTGAGGGACGTTTGAATGGGGTCCTGGGTGTGCACTCACCACCGGAGTGTAAGAATGGCAGGCACATCTTACAGATGACAAGTCGATGGTCAGTGGGCAGATCAGCTCCACGGTAGGTCCTGGTGTCAAGGACATGGGCCCGCATCCGTTGTTCTTGCTTGGACCTGGCATGCATCCATGATGTTGTGTGGATGTGCCGATGGCGGAATGTCAGCCTCCTACCGTTCTAATTCAGCGAATCTGGCCCATGCCTTCCAATCACTCCAGATCAGGTGCCAGCTTCATGACCAACTCGGGCATTGAAGTCGCCCAACAAGATGACTCTATCCCGAGAGGCCACTTTAGCTAGCACCTGTGACAGGAGGTCATAGAAGGCAT